>NC_061117.1:32355073-32380632 GCF_002878395.1 Capsicum annuum | reverse complement strand
AATATACATCGGGAGCCATCATGTTTCCCATCTATCAAAATCAACCGCGTTGTGGATTTCTTTCACACTTGAGTTCAAAACAACTCCATTAAGACCAAAAGGTCAAATCATTCAAAATATCTCACATATTCAACATCAACGTGCTTATAACACACACTTTCTCAAAAAAAAATACAATTTCTAATAGGGATTCACGACCCAAATATCAAAATTATGATAAATATCATTCAAGATTCATGTTTTATATCTCCACACATGTAAATTCATCTTTCAAAATCATAAACATCAAGATTTCATAGTAATCATCATAAGATATGGGTTCATGCTTCAAATTCGTAAAAATCAAATAAAAACCATGCCTTTGTAAAGAAAATTACTTTTGGACACAAGAACGAAAGAGAGTTCTTGTTGAAGAACCCCACATACCTTGAATGATGAACTTTAGATCGATACTCATTTTTGAGATGTTAATCGTGCCTTTGAATAATGGTTGTTGGAGTTCTTGAGCTAGGAACTTGGAATTTTGAATAAATTTGTAGAATTAATGGTGAAATTTGGAGGTTCTTGAAGTTCTTGAACTAGGAACTTGGAATCTTGAATAAATTTGCAGAATTTATGGTGAACTTTGGAGGTTCTTGAAGTTGGATGTAGGAGCTTAGGATTTTATCTTTTAGGGAATTTGATGAAATATAACATATAATTCTTCTAATAGGCTTTAATATAGGGTTTGGACGTATTTTGGGGGGAGGGAATGACCAAAACGCTCCTAAAAATCAAATAATTCTCGAATCTGTTCTTTGGTGGACTGTTTTGATAGTCTGAAGTAGATCAACCATAATATTTTACTCCGATATCTAAATTGGATGAAACAAATTTCATTAGAAAGAGGACTCTCATATCTTTCCGTTGATATATAGTATCTCACCCAGATCATTGTGTACAAGGAGTTATGATCATTTGAAGTTGAATCAAAAATTTACTTTTGATAGGCTGAAGTAGATCGACCATAACTTTTTGCTCCGATAGAAAAATTGGATGAAACCAATTTCATTGGAAAGAGGACTCACAGAGCTTTCCATTGATATATATTAGATCACCCAGATCATTATGTATAAGGAGTTATGATCATTTAAATTTGGAGCAAAAATACGCCAGGCCTCAGTACTTTTTCCTGCACGCTTTACTGTTCACTACTATTCACGGTTCGATCGGGATGTTCATAACTCGTCGCTCAGGTGTCCGTTTTGGATGATCCACATATCGTTGGAAAGTTTATTCGATACTCTACGCAATGGTGGGTCATAATCTAAGACATTCCACATGAAAAATTTATAATTCATTCTAGAAGATAGAACCCAATACGTTTATGCACAAAATTTCAACGAAAATTTTTTTAGGGTATTACAACAGTACTGTGAATGAACTGTCTAAAGATTACTAAATTATCATGAAAAGAAGTAAGATATTTTACTTTTTCCCTTATTATATTCTAATTTTAAAATTATGAAGATTTAAAACATATCTTTATTACTCATATAGGAAATTGAAGGACAACCGCTACAAAGCTAATAAATCTGAACTTGATTTCAGTTCATTGAATTTTATTATTGCACAACCTAATATAAAGAACTGATTTTACACAATGTCTCAGTCCAACACCTGCTGAAACGATAAGGTATTAGAAAATCACTACATATAACTACAACAAACTGTTTTTGATACATATATGTACATTATGATACATTCAGATATATAAATATACACACATAAATAATTTACTGTCAATCTTTATTATTATTTGCCAATTGAAATTTTTACTGAGATTAGAATTTCTTAAAATCACTAACTCATTTATGTTGTTATTTCGAGCAGCATGTAGATGTTATATTCTACTACCTTTGGAAGAAATCAAAGAAACAAATAGATCAAGATTACAGATACACCACCGTGAATTACTTGTTCAAAACATACATTGATGTCGCATACAAATAATAGTTTGAAGATGCAACAAGTTATGCTATCTCAAGTCAAGGTGATTATAAAATGTCTTGCCTTGTTGCAAGCAATGAAGAGTCACTGATAAACATCATAAAAGAGTTCAACATACCGGTTGTTTTACCTTGACACTTGATCGATGATATATACGTCTTTGTAAACTATGATGAGAAATTTCACCGGGTATTGGCTGTGATATCCCTAAATAAAAGATGTATCTGGGTGTATAACTCAATATTGTCATCGTGTCATCGAGAGTCATCACATGAGATCCACAAGTTGACTGTGATGTTGACAACATATCTTTGTGATAGTGGATTTTTGAAAAATACTGAATAAATAATATGGTCAAGTCTCGAAGTGTACACAGATAAGATGAGCCAAGACGTCGGTACTGTAAACCAAATTCATTTGATGTTGAATACGTAGAAGATATTGTACAGCAAGTCAGTAGAAGTTTGTAAGTATCTCTTCACAGTTTTATATATGTAGAAAGAGTTCAACTAATTTCTATTAGTGAAAATTTTCTAACTATACATAATTGAAGTTGATACATTATTATATAGTTATTGTCTGAGTGAATATGTTCTGATATAACATAAATAACCATGTGATTTATCTTTTTACTAAATGATTACTCATGTTTAGGGATTGTGGAGTTTTTGTGGCAGCTTATGCTGAATTTCTTAACAATTGAATGCTAATTTTCTCATCACATGTTGATGCAGAATATCATCGAAGAGATATGCAATACTATTATGGAACTATGGAGTAAAAAAGGCAAGAAAAATTTATTCTAGTGACCATGACGATTCACCAAGACCACATCTAATTTATGTCCCTCGGGCTGATGATTCTACTATTGCTGCCATAGAGTAAATACTAAGTTGTTGCGTAGCTATGCAATGAACAATGTTTTTGCTACTTTCTTATTGGCCTCTATTATTGTAATTTCATATACTAAGTTTAATAGTGTTGTTTTTTGTTGAAGAAAATTATCATCAACTTCTTGGATCAATTAAAATTTGAGATATATTTTTATCAATATTTATTTTCATTTTGTTCAACATGTGCAAATCTATGTATTATATATATAAAAATTGTTGACTAGTACTTCAAAATGTCCCAGTTCAAAGTTAAAACATATTTAAAGCTACTGATTTTGTATTTAAAAAAAATTACATACAGTTTTCATACTAAATGTTCATGGATCATATACATCGTAATGTTATAATATAAATCTCAATAAGTCAGTGGATGTAAAGTTATGTATCATAAATAGTTTTACAAGTAATGCACGCAATGTATCATATTTCAAGCTACGTTGTATCATGATTCTGAAATTGCATCAGTTATCAGTTCAAAGATTTTAAACCAGTTTACATATTATTTTCTAAAGTTTAATATAGTTACATAAAATTTTTATATCATAAAGCTAAGTCTAATGAATAAAACCACGATAACATGAAAAACCTTTCATGATAGACTTGCTTTCTAATTTGAACAACAAACAAAAAACTTGTTGTAAGGTGACAGATTACTTAAGAAACAATATCAAATAATAAATGAAATATAAAAGGATTAGAAAATGATAAATCATAAAAAAAAAAAATCAACTTAAACATTGTTCAAACATCATTCAACAATAGTCAAATCAAAATCAAACTAACAGAGAAAAATTTAAGATATTACATCAAATCATTCAATGTATCATGAAACTTAAAAATCAATTCTCGTTTGGAAAGAAGTTGCACGTACATCTGTTGTGACCTTCACGATCGCATTTTCTACAACAGCTTATCCTGTAGGACAGTGTTTCACTTATTTTCTTACACCTCCCCTTCTTCGGCCTCCCAGGTGATCTTTTGTATTTTGATGGTACTTCTTCTTCTTGTTTGACACATTGAGGCACATGTCAATCCTTCTTATCGGGCATAGGTACCATTGTAACTTCACATGTCTTGACTAATGTCGCAGGCTTATAGTAATCAAAATACCACGGATGAAACTTCGTAATATTTTTACTTTTTAGCACTGCAATCACGTGCGGATAGGAAATTTCGTCAATCTAAAATTTACTGCAGTTGCATTTATTAGCATCCAAGTCCACAACGTATATTCTCCCAGATTCATAAATAGAATAATGATACTCTGATGTAGGCTTGACCTAACAAACAAAGAGTCATAATATATATATATATATATATATAATAATGATGATACTCTGATGTAGGCTTGACCTAACAAACAAATAGTCACAAAATACACACACATACACATAATATATGAAAAGTATAACAGAAAATTACTCAATTAATAAAAAGTAAACTGAGTTACTAATTAAACATACCATCATTCTGGAAGCTTTCACTCTATTAAGTGTTTGGATTTCGTCAAACCTTCTCCCTAATGTTGTTTCTGTATATGAAGCAATTTCTCTGTTTTTACAGTTTCATGCTTCAAATAATTTTCTAACTTCTTTCAAAAAATCTAAGATCAACAATTCACGGGCCTCCACTAAATAACCATGTATACATTCTGCAATGTTAGATGTCATCATCCGACCTCTATTTATAGGAGCATGAACCCTTGACCACATCTCATATCCTGCATCATATAGATAATCCTTCACTCGGTGATCAATTTTATCAACCTTGGCTATAAGGTACTTAAAATATTCTTTTCTATATGCTTTGGCTATCAAATAAAAGAAGTCATTAAGCCTGTCCTTGCTCTTTTTAAAGTGTGTACAAACATTCCTCCAAAGTTGCCAAATGCATGCTGAATGAGGAATATTTGGATACACAATGCTGACACTTTTAATTATTGTTTCATTACAATCTGATACAATATGCATGTTCTCACGCTCCCCAAAAGCATTCTTAAATTGTTCAAAAAATCATGTCCATGCACAATCATTCTCCGAGTCAACAACCCCATAAGTTATTGATAATATAAATAATAATAAAGCATCACTTGTTACATAATGGTATTAAAAAAAATTAATATGATACATTATATTTTACATAACAGCTAGTATGTATCATAAATCGTACAGTTATGTACCATGTATCATACAAGTACTGTAATGTATTATAGAACGGTGCTAGAATTTTTCACATGAATTGACGTACCTGCACCATCAAGAGTGCTAGCAGAAAGAAAATTCCCTTTGTACGGTCCACTCAAATGAGCACCATCCACCACAACAACTGATCTGCAATGCTGGAAACCATGCATCATTGGTTGTAAAGTTATAAACAAATATTTGAATTCATTATCTACAGCCTTATGCATCCTAATGTGCAATTCCGGATACACATAGTTTAGCATGAGAATGTATCTCGACATTTGTCTATATCCATCAACAACTCCACCCCTAAGAATTTCTATAGTACGCTCCTTGTCACGCCATACTTTCATATAATTAATTTCAACACCATACACAACTTTCATTTCTTCAATAATGTTTGCTGAAGTGTGTTTTCACTTGTAGTTTATTAATTTTGGCTTTGTAAAGTTACTAACAAATATAACTGTAGCCTGCAGCTGCTTGAACACCCGATCACTCATTGAACATGTATGTTCATCATTGAATCTCCGAATTTGAAAAAGATCTAAATCCATCAAGCAAGATACCTTCATTTACCAGCTACAATTTTCATTACAACATTCTAACCAATAGCTGCATCTATTAATAAATCTTCATAATTTTTTAATAAAAAACACAAATTTTATGGAAAAATAGTAATGTATCAGGTAATAAACAAATAAGACTATTTCAACATATATGTATCATAATAAAATTGCACTACTCTAAAACATTCTTAATTCAACATTTTGACACATCTACGATAAGATCCACTGCACGTTCATATCTGATATTGTTTAAGAAGAACACGACAGATACATAATTTACAATGTATCATACGAAGAATATAAACACCAAATACATAAAAAAAAATTCTCCAACATAGATTAAAATACCTTTTTTTATCAGATCTTGTAGCTTTGGAATTAAAACAGTGATCTAACGCATACTTTTCCATTATAACTTTAAGAGTTCTTTTTCCTTGTACAACTGCTTGACCTTAACTTCTGTACTTTGACAATCAGTGATGAATTTTGTAATTTTAAGTTCTGGTACATATGAAGAGTACTAATTATTCGACTCAACAACAGCAAGTGCAAATGCATTTGATTCTATTCCTTCTATGCACATCATTGCACCAGTTTCAACATCAAATTCTCTATCTTCTGTCGATTTATCCGTTATTGTTATGCATAACAGATACATTACAAAACCTATAAATATTTTTTTTAACTCAACATAAACCTTAACACCATTGTCGTTTCTAATAATCATAGACAGCGTATTTCCTTCAACAATATAGCGAACATCAATCTTTTTCTTCGATTCATTTATGTCAAGTTTCGAAGCAATAGCATAAATCAATCTAAAATACGAAACACTTTCACTAACTACAATTCCATCACTTTTGTAATTTTCATAAATAACTTCACTTTGCCAAATTTTAGAATGTCTCAAAAAAATCGAAATATTCATAACGAAAAATATTATGAAAGATCGAGACAACTAATTGTTTATTTTTTTGAAGCAATGTGATGAAACAAATATGAATTATATTTTCAAATTTCAAAAAAATGATGTTGCGTTTTTTATGTATTGAAAACGACATTTTCTATATTTATGCACTTTCATTGCTCTGCATTATTCTTAATTACTGCTTATTTTCATATTTAACCGCATTGAATAACTTAATTATGTATCGTACCACAATGTATCATCACATGGAGAAATGTATCATATATGAGATTTTATGTAATTTTTATAAAAGTTGGGAGAGAGGATAATTATATAGGAAACACTTAGGGTTTATGTTGTTTATACTATTTTAAATGGTTAAGTTGTCTACGTAATGAATGTTTGAAGACATGCACAATTTATCTTTATAATTTTAATTGAAAGTGTCTAATATGAACATTTATTGTATGTTTATGTGCTCAATTGAAACAATTAATAGTTTAAATATCTAATCAAATTTATTGACAAATATCAATAAATTAAAAAAAAAAAGTGGAATTGTAATGGATTCTTACATCATAACCCATAGCCCACAGTTGTAAAAATAACTCTATTTTCTATCTTTAGTCAAATGTCATGTCCGTGTATGGCAAAGAGATACCAAAGCAAAAAAAAAAAGACATCAATCAAAGTAAAAAAACAAAGAATCCAAGTAGGGATTGGACAATTCCACAACCAATGCTTGATATGTGATAAGGTGAAAAAAAGTGGTCTTTGTACTTCGATAATTTGAGTAACCTGTTGCTTCAATTTGTCTCTCCTGTCATTCACACTGAAAATAAATAGAGTCAGCACTGCTGTTTTCTCAATTTGGAAATCAGAGTTTCTTTGTGGTGGGGCCTTCTATTTTTAATAACTGTATCCAGACCATTATGCACACACCTCGACTATTTATAGTTTAGATAGTTATGCACACACCTCGACTATTTATAGTTTAGATAGTAAATAACTCTGTTTACCAAAGTATTGTTAAATAGAATAAGAAATCGTTATTTTTTATTTAATTTTTTGAAAATCTAAACGCTGATATTTTTAGAATTTTCACCTATTTCATTGAATGTCATGCACGCTAAAATAGGAGTTAGGGTTCCTTTTTTTTCTTAATAGAGATTATGCTCGATACACACATCAGCTATTGCATCGAGTATTTGCTATCTCTTACCTGCTCGTGTACTAAATAATTGTGTTCTTCAAAGCTTAAATGAAGAAAGAAAATATCACATAATCGTTTTGTTTCTATTGAAATTTGAACCTTCACTATATTTTCACTCATATCATTGATCGTCATGTCACGGATTGGATAGTTGATGGGCCCCATTTTTCTTTCCTAAAGCTTCATTTTTGTCTTTATAGAAACAAAAACAACCATAGCTAGAGCTACATTGATATACATACAGAGTTGGACACTTCTAAATTCTCCCCAACACTCTTGGTATATTGGTGTTCTTTTCATGTTGTGAAAGATTGGGTAATGGCTTCAACCATTAATATCTACTCAAAAGGACTAATCATTGTGATGCTCGTCTATTCACTCACATTCCTAACATTCATATCAGGTAAAATAATCTTTTATCTTCTTGTCAGTCTCTCCTTTAAACCTTTTTTCTTTTCCAAAGAACTACTCTTTTGTCTAGTAGTTTGCTCATAATAGGTACTAATTGAAAAGCTCAATTTAGATTATTAATTAGAGATAATGGTTAAAAAACACATTAGAACTATCAATTTTTTTTGTGGAGTTTCACATCCTAACGATCAATTGTTTCATTTTCCTACCTGAACTATCTCCATCTATGTATTAAAAATACAAATAGGTGATAGGTCATGTAGAAAAAGGGAACAACTGATAGCTGAGCTAATCAGCTTCGAGGTATGTTTTAATGCATAAATGATTATAGTTCCTTTAGGGAAAGGGAACACATAATAGTTAGGTTGTGAAAGTCGCAAAGAATGATAGTTCAAATGTGTTTTTGATCATTAACTCGATTAACTGCTAGTACTCAGTTGGTAGGATCAGTGTGTGCTGCTTTCCACTTGAACTACTATGGAGTATAATGTTAGTAAGTTTTTAAACTGTACTTACATTATACAAAATGATTCCCGGTGCAACAACATGCTAGTGGGCGCAGGGACTCACTGACTCTGCCTTCACTAACATAAAATCTTAGATCCGGCTTTGCAGGTCAGGAGCAGTTTTGATTTAGACGAATTTTCATCACAACATTATGTATATATGGAAATTTCCGTGGCTAAACACTTAAAGTCGCAGAAAAATTTTCCAGTCATAACAAGAAATTGCTTAATCCTAATGTGTGGCGACTCACCCGGGATTTTAAGCACTGACATAAGCTCAAATATAATGTGTTTCTTTCAATTCCTTGTGAGCCACTTATTCCTCCGAAAAAAAGAGATTAAAATCAGAACATTTGTTGTTTACCTTTTTATTGAGCTTTTATAAGAAATTGAAAATGTTGTCTATCTTATAGGAAGAAGTGGGGAAAGGAAGCAAATGAGAATGGTGATGTTGGGATCAAGTCCACCAAAGTGTGTCAATAGGTGCAGAGGATGCAGACCTTGCATGGCTGCACTTGTTATTCCTCCACATACTAGCAAAGGGTTAAAGACATTAACAACTAGAGAAGATGAAGGCTATTATCTCCTCTCATGGAAATGCAGATGTGGAACGAAGTATTATCAACCTTAAACATGTCATCGAATTAATAAATTAATGCATTTTTGTGAACGACTTTGAGTTAGTCAATTAGTTGACATATATATAGTAAATATATTTCTTTGATTGATTTTTACACTCTTTTAACTTAGAGGAGAAGGTAAACTGGTATGCTAATTTCTGGTATTAACTTTTTCTGTCTGTCTTTCTATCTATCTGTGTGTGGTCCACGTGCATGGAGTTGTTTCTTTCACATTATTTCATTATTTCCTGTTATCAAACTTGAACCCAAAACGTAAGGTTAAAATTTATGTCACGCCAGTATTAGGTGTCAATGAGACATAGTGAGGATGAGTTGAGGTGTCTAGACGTACACTTTCAAAGTTTTAGTGATTGGCTTTCAATAGGGATGAAGTTAAGATGTCTATCTGGTATATTATGCCTTCAACAAGCACCGGACAACAATGGAGAAACCAGTGGCCAATTTTATAGCGGCAGTGGATGCATCCGTATCTACAGGTATTTGCTAAAATTATTTGTATATAAACACAGTTGAACTAGCTTCTAAAATAGTTATCTATACAACATCAACTGTTGATTTCCACAGGATCAGATACAATATTAGTCCACACCCATTTTAAAAATCCTGGATCAGTCTCCCCCTCCTATTTGGTTGCAGAATTTGAGGTGTGTAATGTCTCGGTGGGAAAATTTGAAGAAATAAATGTCGTAGTTGATTAGCAGATTTCTGAATAATTGGCTTTCAAAGAAAGCAGCAATACTACTGGAAGGACAGTTTCAATATTTCCCATACCTAGTCCTTTGTATAGACATTGTGGTAGACAAATGCTAAGATGGAATAGGACATTATTTGTACAAATTGCAGCACACAAAAGTTATGCAGTCGCATCATACTTAAGATTCTTGGGAATCTAGGCAACTTATGTACAGACGAAGCAAGAGTAACTGCAGGATATCCAATTACATAGATTTAGGGGGTCCAATAGTAGGGTGGGGGTAATATCTAAGATCTAGATTACACATCAAGGAGAACCTCTACAACTACTCACATACTATTTTTTTTTTAAATATTTGTGGTTCGGACTAGCTTGCACTCACCTCAACTAATTCAATAATATAGTTGTCACCTCCCACTAGCAATAGACAATGCCAGAGAGGAAGATATCATGTAGTGTTTTTGACCTTTTATCTCCACTAGTATTTGAACCCGAGACGTTATGGTTCTCTATCCACGAAGGTCAAGGCAGAGGAGACGAAATCATTTAGGGCCCGTTTGGCCATAAAATTTGTTTTCTTTTTTACAGAATTATTTTTCACTTTTTTCACTTTTCTGAAAATTGTGGTGTTTGACCATGAAAATTCAAAAAATTATTCCGGAGTTGGATTCACAATTTTCCACTCCCATTTTCAACTTTCATTATTATTACATATATCCTCAATCTTTAAATTTTTTACACAAACACCTCTTATAACTACAACCAACCACCAAGAAAAAAATTATTATTTATTTTCTATGATACAATATCATTTTTAATTGTTACAGATATTTTAATTTTTTTTTCTTCTTTTATCAAGATTTACTAACGTGAAGTAAAAAATAATAAATGACAATCTATGGCAAAAATATATCAACTTTGTTTCGAATGAGCTATATTATAGAAATATAAGGCCTAGTACATTATGTTATTTAAAAGCGAGAAATTTAATATTTTTTTCTTGCCATTTTAATTTTCTGTATATGTCATATAATGACTATTATGATTTTAATAAATTATTAAAAAGTGGTCAACAAAGTCGCCTATCAAATATAACGTAACGATCCATATTTACGATACAATAATATTCAAGGAAAATCAATATCATCAATAAAGAAAAAGCGAAAAATTATCACTAATCTATTCAGAAATAATTCATCCGTAAATTTTTTTAAAAAGACCAAATTCAATAAAATAATTAATTCAAGTGAAAGTAATTAAGAATTTTCATCACCAAATTTAAGAATATATAAAATATATTTATATCCATCAATCATATTTATCAAAATATATTTACTCTATTCAATCGATTATGGTTAGATAAACTTATTTAACTTGTGTTTGTAATATTTTTATTCAAATTTTAGAAGAATAACAATCATAATAATTAGTTTGTTGTTAATTATTTTATCAATTGAAGACATATAAATTATTTTTTCAACATTTGGTTGTATGTTAATAGGTAAATTAATAATTGAGTGATTATGATAACTTTTAAAAGTTTAGGGCATAAAATTATATTTGAAAAAGATTTTTTAAAAGTCTAAATTTTTTTTAAAAAAAAAGCCATGGTCAAACACAACTCAACTGTAACTTCATCTTCAACTCCAAAAAAAAAAAAAAGTAATTTTCATGGCCAATGGCTACTTAGTATTTTTGTTTCCACTATGATATTCCATGGCTCTCAATCCACTTTATTTTTCCAGTTAGGCCACACGCACAACACACATACTATACTAACAAAATAATCTGGTGCAGTAGATAAGGAGATTACACGGTTCAAGTAATATTGCTATATTTGGATCAGCTAACAATTGTTCTGGCCAAAACAGAGTTTCTCATGCCCTCCTTTCGTTTTAAAATGATATTATCAATTTTTCTACACAACTTCTTGTAAAAATGCAAAGAAAAATATATACGGGTGTTGTAGCTGCGCGGATATCATTAGAGAAACTAAACATGATGATTGTAATGTAAATCTCTAGAAAAATTAACAAAGGATAGAAGCAGACCTTGTGGTATTCAAGAGTTTCCCTGGCAGCTTTTCGAACATCTACCATATAAAGGGATGGGGCACCTAGAGAAACCTTTAGAAATAAAACAAAAAGAACAATCGATACAGGTTGAAACATAGTAAAAGGAAACTGCATGTATATTTGAATTCACAAGTTAATTATCTCCAGTACGACAGCAAATGGACAAGTCTTATTTTCTCTTACGCCTTCAACTCTAATCTGCAAAAGAATATGTTGTACAAAGAATTAAACTAGATTTAAAGAAACAGAAACTCACGCTATGCGAGCCTTTGAGATGAAAGAATCATTGATCTAAGAACCCAAAGCCTAAAAAGCTTTTCAATCAATGACAGGAAAGTTAGTAGTGTAATGACATTGAATTTGCATGAAGATGAGATCTGCTAATGGGGAGAATTTTATATTTTAAAATGACCAAGGGAGGTTTCAAATTTTCGTATACAATTAACTAGGGAGCTTTCACATTTTGGTATACAATTAACTATCAAAAAGTTAGGAGAGCTTTACAAAGATCAAGCGTAGCAATTTGATACACTGTTTTATAGGTGTATAGGTGCAAATGGAAAACAGTGGAATGTGTTTTTTTTCCTCTTTTTAATATAGATAAAGAGGGAATGTTATGGTACACATTGCTTGAATGGTATGATCTACACTAATTCTCATTTTAGCCAGTGTTTTAACTTCCAGTTTAGGAGGTATAGAAGGTGAATCTCATTATAGATAAGACATCTTTGTACTGTCCTTAAAATCAATGTCGAGATGGGTGAGGTATTTGGGTTTATCCTGCATTCTATTTTCATAGTCCGAGTTCAAATTTTCCTTTATGATGTGTATTGGAGATACTATTTGTAAATTTCAGGAAAAAAAAAAATAGAATTTGTTATTGTTGACCATTTTCACCTAAAAGGTTGCACAGTACTCAATAACAACACAACAATGCAGGCAGCTCAGAGTTCATAAGATCTCCCCCTTTTATATACTTCAAGTGTTTGTTTTGGTGGTTAATCTTCCTGAAACTATAGGTAAAAAAACAGCCATCAAAATCTTTACAGAGGCAGAGGGTTGCACATTCCGAAAACTATGACCATCTCATTTGAAGGGGATTTTAATGCCCTTCTACTAGTTATGTAGTTGTGTTTTAGCTCAAGTACTAACTGATTCATGTAGTTTACTTGAGGCCATCTCAATTTGTATTAAACTTTGCTCTTCTTGTAGGTATCGATGAACTTCAGTAATTATGCAAAACTTTGATAATAGAAAGTTGCCTTAGAGGATTTTCTTCCTCCAACTACGTTAAATCTTCACTAGATTGCGATGTTTAAACGTTTTTCTTCAGATTTACAGTGATTGGAGAATGGACCAGTAGTCTATTACACTGGATGAAAAAATATCAAACTCAAGGCTACATAGGAACACTGACATTAATACCCTTATGGAATGGGTCACAACTTGTCTATGATTATAATCAGAAGCGAGCTGGGTTGGTGTAAGGCCAGTGCCATCATTAGGTCTTCCTTCTACCCATCTTCCACCTACTTTATATGCCCGTCCAAGTCACCCCTACTTGCAGCTAACGAAGAGTACCAATCTTGTAATTAAATCACTTCTTTTTTTCAGCATCAACTTCAAATGTTGGGTAAACAAGAGCACCTACCTTTACCAATAAGGTTGCCAGACTCACTATCTAGTGACATCTCTAGTCATCTGCTGTTAAGATTGAAACTTAGCCTTGCCATACTGTAATACCCCAAATCATAAATTAGTGGGTAATTATAATTGAAAAAGGAAAATAAATAAATAAAAGATTGGAAAAATGGGCTAAAACCCATTTTAAAATGGAAAGGGAAAAGTAAAAGAAATAGGCCACGCTCCTTAGCCAAATATAAAAATAAAGGTATAGGTATATAGGGCCTTGCCCTTTTGCTGCATAAGGCAGCAGGCTACCTTTAACGTGCAACGCACAGAAGCAGCGACCAAATTTTTTCTTTTTTAAAAATCAGCTAGTTTGAATTGGCAAAAAAAATCAAGGAAGAAGAAAAAGTGGGTTTGTTCGGTGATTGTTATCGAGTGTAAGGTAAATTCTTTTCTACCTCTTTATTTTGATTTCTAGTCTAGATAATTTATTTTAGGTAGTAAAATTTAATTATCAAAGACGAGATTAAGTATATTAAGGTGTGATTTTGGATATGGAGTTTGAGAAATTGAAAGTTATCATGAAACCTTGAGGGTTGAGTAGTCTAATTTTATCATGAATTATCCTAAAATAAGAGAATTAACAAGAATGGATATGATGTGATTATAGGTTTTATCCAAGAAAGCGATGCGAATCGTTCTAGGTGACAAGTTTGGTATTTCGTCACATGTACTGTGAGTAGTAATCTTACCATAATTTGTGTTTGTTAACTTACATATTTTATACTTATTTTTGATGAAACAATGAGTTATGAATTGTTTTAAATTTGCATGTGGGGCAAGTCCTTTACTTGATATGATATTGAAATGGTTATTTGAGATATGATATTATTATTGTGAATATTCTTCACTTACATGAGAAATATGTATTTTGACATGTTTCATTCAAGTTTACAAGTAACATGATTTGATATGAACTTTAAATGATATGTACTATTCTGAACAATGCTTTCATATGAATATCATATTGTTTACAAAGAATTTTTAAATGGAAGTAGACCTTGATTTGAATCCCGTTGCTAATAGGGGGATTGTTAGACCTATTGCACCTTGTAGTTACTGATGAATGTTACAACTCTCGCTAGTGGGAAGGTAGAACTAGCATACTGTTACCAATCTCCCTCGAGTAGGGACCTACTGATATGATATTTGACTTCTTTATGAGGGGTCCACTATTATGGACAATTCTTTATGAAGAATGCCACACTGATTACATGATTCATTCTTGAAAACCTCCCAAATATGTAATATTTGATATGATACAACGTTTTTTGAGTTTATTACTGAACTATTGGTTCACTTCGCTTGCATCAAACAAATGATACTGTTTATTATTACTATTTTCTGAAAGAACATTATTTCATGATGTTTTATGACTTGTCCCCATTAAAATGGTTGTGGTTAAGTATTATTACTCACTGAGCTAGTGTCTCATTCCCCGCTATTATTTTAACAGAGAACGCAGGTGACGGTGAGAATTTCGTTAGCTAGAAATCTCAAGGTAGCATATTCCTGGTGAGCCCCACATTTATTTGCGTGGGCAGAAGTTTATTTATTGGTTATGTTCTGTTCTTTCAAAACTCTTAGAGTCGCTTCATAGTCATGTTTTCAGATTTTTGAGTATTTTTTCGTTATTTTGGACTTGTGAAGTATTGAACTTTCTCTCATGTTTTGGAGATGAATTTCATGTTACTATTGGTGGTGTTGGTGATTTGTCGATCATTTGTGGTGGATTGTGTTGGTTGTGGTGCTATTGAATTAAGACAATAAATTTTCTTGATAGGCCCAAAAACAGAGGAAACTCTACTTTATTTTTTTTTGTAGAATTTTTATGAGACTTGCTTTGGAGTCCTAACCTCCTTAGCACCACCGGTCATGATCTTATTTTGGATCGTGACAAAGTTAGTATCAGGGCCTAGGTTAATTTTGTGACTATGTAGCACACGATATTAGTAGAATCTCAATTATAGTTATATTGTCGATCATTTCTATAATAGTGATTCTGCGAGAGAGTGATAGGATGTGCCTGTCTTTCTTTCTTATTCTTTCTTACATGTGTGACGAATAGGGTTCACTAGATGAATTTAGCATTACTGGTCTTTCTATTACATGTCTTGAACTCGATCTTACACTAACAAGTAGAATCCAAAGGTTCTGAAGGCATCAAGGGCCACCTTGGTAAACACTAGTCATATCCAATTAAAAGAAACAAACAAAAGTAGCTGAAAATTCCAAGAAAGTGGTTCTAATGCCACTACGAAGGGTTTCCTTATATACCTATGTGAGATGTAATATATCTTCTTTATGGAAAGAATTCATCTCTGCCACTATAGTAGCAACATGAGTGTGTTACTGTTAAAACACTTACCTTTCTGTAATGAACCACAGAGATTAATGGACACAAGATAAGACTTTGGCAACAAGATAAGGCCAAAACCAGCTTTAGACACCTACAAAACTTGAATTTGTCTAGAAATGATGTATTCTTGACAGTACTAATAACCTGATAGCATCAAGTTAATCCATTTTGATAAGTTCAAGGTTCCCAGATGTTTGATAAAATACTTAAAGAGTTTTCAAGTTGTTGGATGTTTTAGTGAGAGATCCGTGGAGTTAACTTACGTACTGGAGGATATGATCAAATACTTGATATGATATCGTATTATAAGGAATTTCAACCTGAGCAATAGCACTGACTTGAGACGGTTTGTAAGCTACTTATTGATAGGCTCTTTCTTGATAGTTGAAATTATGTAACTGGATTGGGAAGTTTCAGAAATTGTGCAGCTGATGGATTAAAGTGAGGTTTGGCCCCAAATTTTGGACAGGCTAGATATGCTTCCTTCTTTTTTTATGAAGTATTTTAGGTTTGCTGGAGGGTTGGTTAGCCCTTTGAATATCTCCATATATGAATACTTTTAATCTACTTGAAGTGGTTAATATTTTTTTAGGATTGGAACTATGTAACGTGAGAACAGGGCAATCGAGTATTAATCCAAGAGGGCAAAACTTTCTATGGAACTTTAGTGCAAGTTCAAGAGTAGGAAATTATGAACACTAAGTCACTGGGCTATACTTTATTGGTTGCTACTTCCGTGGAACTTTTTACTGGATATGTATATAATGCTTGTTAGACTCAAGTTGGGGGAAGTGACACCACAACCGATCAGGTGGTATCTATATGATTAATTTGGACATGTTGCGGGATGTGGATGAGTTATCTGCTTCCCAAGGCACTTTCAATTGTTTGGAGAGAATAAATAATGGTTGAAATAACCTAATGATCCCATTTTTATTTTAAAGAAGAAGTGAAAGGGAGTTACAGAGACGGGTTATGTTATATCTTTGGATGACGAATTAACGACCCATGAAGAAAAAAAATGTTATGCATCCCTATCTATGTTTAAAGACATGGTACGCTCTCTTAAATAAGTAAGGTCACCTAACTGGAAAGGTGATAGTAGTGAGCGGATTAGATGATGCACTTTCTGTTGATTTTTCACAATTATCCCTTAGACGAGAAGTATATTTGGTAATAAATTGTCACCTGATCCCTGACCCCTAGCCTATATTGATACCTCTCTATAGTATGACACCTATAAAGTTGAGAGAGATAAAGAAACTATTGGTGGACCATTGAACAAGTTAACAATATGTACTAAGTAGCCATTGTTTCGTAATGATGTGTTAGATCACTTACAGGTGGTCTCTTATTTTCTTAAATGATCTTTGATTTTGTTATCATCAACTTAAAACCAGAGAGAAACACTCCAGAAAGAAAAGGGAAGAAAAGTCTCCAGAACCCTGTACATGTATTATAAGTTCCTTGTGATGTTTTAAATTGGCCAATGCTCCAATTACACTTACGGATTTAGCAAGTAGGACATTCAAGCAATTTCATGATAGAGTGGTGCCAATGTTGTACATTATATTTTGATTTATTCGTATGCCCAGGAATAAAAGGAGGGTTAGGTCAAGACAATGTTTTAGATATTACAAGAACATGAGTTGTAGGCCAAATTCTTCAAGTGTGAGTTTGGCTAGACTCAATTCCGCTTCTTGACTGCAAATGTACCTATGAGTGGATCATTGTGGATATAAGAAGTTATAAATAATTTCGAGATGAACAAGACTCACTAGTCTTATAGAAATCACAATTTCCTGAGCTTGACAATCTATGCCAGATATTTTCTTGAAGGACTTACCTAGAACAGCAGCGTAAGACCAAGTTAAAAAAAAAAATTGGTTACATAGTCTAATTGGTGGAGGACTGTAAGCAGGATCTTTCAAAAGTTCCAAACATATTTGACCACCACGATAGTGTACTCCTATTATCAGCTAATAGCGGATTCATGGGCTCTGTGATGCTTAGTGGGTGAGTTTAGAATGTTTTTCTCATATAGACTGGTTTTGTGATAACTTATGCTCAAGAAAGCTAAATAAGCACGAGAAGAACTATCCCTCTCATAATTTGAGTTGATATTCTCTTGAGGATGTAGATGAGCCATTTATACAATGAAAGTAATAAGATTATTACATATCGCAATAGCCTAAGGTATATTATCTACTAGAAAGATTTGATTTTTCTATTTAAATTGATGGGCGGGACTACTCAATGTACATTATATATCATTTTACAAATGTTGTGGATTATTCAGTAAGTAGAAAATAGCGGCGCTTTTTGACTAATATAGCTGATGTAAGTGGACTTTTGGCAAAAAAAAGGGTTGCACAGACTCAAAGACATAGATGTAAAGTTGGTGTGGGAAATATAATGGCATTGTTGCTTCCTGTTCGGACCAAGTCATTATTGCTAAAACAAATCATGGCCTGATGAGTAATTATTTGAATACCAAAATGAGGTTATAGTAAATGAAGAAAGGATTTGACTATTGATAGGATGATATTTTTTTAAATGAAATAACCATTTATGGGCACCAAACGTGGATGTGTTGAGGCATATTAATCTGGAGGATTACATCTACTATACATCCAAGACCCATGAAGATGTATCGTGAACTAATTGTATTGGTGAAAAAGGACTATATGAATCTTTGAAGAGATGCTGACAGTTTTTATTTTGTATTTTGAAGGTACTTAGGATGTGCCAAGTTTCCTTATAATATTGTCTTTTAGTAAAATGGCTCGGTATGAGGTCGGTAGATGATACCATTCTCAAATCAGATTGTCTTAAGCTAGTGAGGCTAACGTATTGGAACCAAATCAAGTACATATATATGCTTCGGATAAGAACTAGTTAATTTGACAAACTTCTTAAAGCTCAATACAGACGATGATCTTGTATCTATAAGAAGAAAGGGGATTTAGAGAACATAGTTGTAGAAGGAATCTTTCTATTAGTACTCTATGAAAGGTGCAAAGTGATCTGAAAAAAAAAAAAAAGTAATTTGAGCTGGAGATTTATAAGACCATATGGGAGTACTTGACGGGATAGGAGCAACATCGTTTGGTATGTCTTTTACTCATCAAGTGTTCCATGTCTGCTAGAAACATGTTGTCGAACTCCTCTCATATTCTTAAAGTATTAACTAGATAGCTTGTTAAGAACTTAACCTATGAAGAGGAATCGATGGCTATTGTCTAAAGGCAAGTAAGAAAAATTAAGATCGAGAGAAGTTGTTTATGAAATCATACCATGGGAAAAGCTACGGGAGAATTCGAAAATGAGATGGAAGTGGATTAACACCTATTTTATTCTACAAGTTTGCGTTTGACATAAATTCGGGGACCGAATTTCTTAAGGTGGGGAGAATGTAATACCTCAAATCATACATTAGTGGGTAATTATAATTGAAAAAGGAAAATAAATTAATAAAGGATTGGGATAATGGGCTAGAACCCATATGAAAAAGGAAAGGGAAAAGAAAAAGAAAGAGGCCAAGCTCCTAAGCCAAATATAAAAATAAAGGGATAGGCATATAGGGCCTTGCTAACGTGCAAAGCACAGCAGCAGCGACCAATTTTTTTTTTGTAAAAAAAAAATCAGCTTGTTTGAATTGGAAAAAAATCAAGGAAGAAGAGAAAGTGGGTTTGTTCGAAGATTATTATTGGGTTTAAGGTAAACCCTTTTCTACCTCTTTATTTTGATTTTTAGTCTAGGTAATTTATTTTGGGTAGTAAAATTTAATTATCAAAGATAAGATTAAGCATATTAAGGTGTGATTTTGGGTATAGATTTTGAGAAATTAAAGGTTATCATGAAATTTTGAGGGTTGGGTAATCTAATTTTATCATAAATTATCCTAAAATAAGAGAATTAACAAAAATGGATATGATGTGATTATAGGTTTGATCCAAGAAAGCGATACGAATCGTTCTAGGTGACAAGTTTGGTATTTCGTCATGTGTACTGTGAGTAGTAATCTTACCATAATTTGTGTTTGTTAACTTGCATATTTTATACTTGATTTTGATTAAACAATGAGTTATGAATTGTTTTGAATTTGCATGTGGAGCAAGTCCTTTACTTGATATGATATTAAAATGGTTATTTGAGATATAATATTATAACTGTGAATATTCTTCACTTACATGAGAAATATGTATTTTGACATGTGTTTCATTCAAGTTTACAAGTGACATGATTTGATATGATCTTTAAATTATATGTACTATTCTGAAAAATGCTTTCATATGAATATCTTATTGTTTACAAATAATTTATAAATGAGAGTAGACCTTGATTTGAATCCCGTGGCTAACAGCGGGATCGTTAGACCTGTTGCACCTTGTATTTACTGATGAATGTTACAACCCTCACTAGTGGGAAGGTAGAACTAGCATACTATTTATAATCTCCCTCGAGTAGGGACCTACTGATATGATATTCGACTCCTTTATGAGGGGTCCACTATTATGGACTATTCTTGATGAAGAATGCCATAGTGATTACATAATTCATTCTTGGAAACCTCCCAAATATGTAATATTTGATATGATACGATGCTTTGGAGTTTATTACTGAACTATATATTCATTTTGCTTACATGAAATAAATGATACTGTTTATTATTACTGTTTTCTGAAAGAACATTATTTCATGATGTTTTTTGACTTTCCCCCATTAAAATAATTGTGGTTAAGTGTTATTACTCACTGAGCTTGCGTCTCACTCCCCGTTATTATTTTAACAGAGAATGCAGGTAACGATGAGGATTTCATTAGCTAGAGATTTCGAGATAATATATTCCTGGTGAGCCACGCATTTGTTCGCGTAGACAGGAGTTTATTTATTTGTTATGTTCTGTTCCTTCAAAACTCTTAGAGTCGCTCCATAGTCATTTTTTTAGATTTTTGAATATTCTTTCGTTATTTTGGACTTGTGAAGTATTGAACTTTCTCTCATGTTTCAGAGATGGATTTCATTTTACTATTTGGTGGTGTTGGTGACTTGTCGATCGTTTGTGGTGGATTGTGTTGGTTGTGGTGTTGTTGAATTGAGACTGGAAATTTTCTTGATATGCCCAAAAATAGAGGAAACTCTACCCAATTTTTTTTTGTATAATTCTGATGAGGCTTGCTTTGGAGTCCTAGCCTCCTTAGCGTCGGTCATGATCCTTTTTGGGTCATGCCACATGCATTCATAGATTGTTGTGGAAGCGTACTATTAACCACTATCTGAATAAAGTTATTTCATTTCTTAAAGTTCAACAGTTGGTTGAGAAGGGGAGTCTTACCTATTTGGCCTGTACTTGAGATACTAGTGTTGAGACTTCCTAACTAAAGTGTGTAACAGTGGTGAGAGAGTTTTTGAAGGTGTTCCACTATAAAAAAACTCTACGACAATCTTAGATTACAAGAAAAAAGATAATTCAAATTCCATGAATTGTTACACGAGTTTGAATTGCTAAATATTCCAATTCCAGGATTTGAACTGTACATTTGAAGATGCAAGAAATTTTCAAACACCAACATTTCATTCTGTAGTTTCATTTATAAAGTGTTGAACTCCTACACATCATGCTGGAGTTCTTTTTAAAAGTAGTAAGAGGGGACCTCTAAAAGGTCTAATTGATTGGGACCTCTAATAAGTTTTACTCCAGTCCTCTTGGGTTGCAAGAGATTCTACTATTTTTTCATAATTGAAATCAAAGAACTTTGATTAAGTCTAGCTTTTTGGCTATGAGTCACCCTCTTTTTATTTCTTTTTCACTTTGATACAATGTCTCACCAACAATGTGTTTCTCTTCTCTCTTTTTTAATACACAGTAAACTTCAAGAAATACAATCTTTGAATAAAGTAGAGTAAAGAACTAGAGAAGGTAGAGATAAAAGTATGTCCCTTCCTTTATCTTCCAATATTTATATAGTAGTGATTGGACTACTATTAGTCATTGGAAGCTAGATATAGAAGGAAACAAAAAAGATTTTTCTTCTTAGGAAAATGAATAATGAATATTAAATTTCCAAGAATAAGTAAAGACTAAATGGAAAATCTCACTAAGTAAAATCTAGACAAAGAAAAGAGACGTGGGATCCCATGATTTGAGCGATCCATTAAATGCAGCAATCTTCTTCCTTTCATGGAATATCTTCTGAGGTACTTTCTTTCGTTTTGAGCGTTATTGAGGATTTGTCTATTTTTCCTTTTTCCTAAATTTTTGCAAACCAATCATTCATCAAAATTTAACATTATCAATCACCCCCTTTATGATGGATGCCAACAATCAAATAAGCGGAGAACTTCCCTGTTAGCCTTCCCTGAGTCGTTGGCATTTGCTCCCCATAAATGAGTGAGTATTTTATGAGATTCCCCCTCCATAGATAGATTGCATAATATTCTCCCCCTTTGGCATCAATCAAAAGGAAGAAATGTAGACAGATTAAACTAGGAAACACTTATCATCATAACAAAGTAAAAGTATTTATGGGCTTATGGCCATTTACAACCCAAAAAAGAAAATCAAGACATTATTCATAAATATCAATTAGTAGCAGTAGGATGACATGATAAGAAGTAAGACAGGGTCTAAGTTGTGACGTCCTTTAGGTTAGTGAACTGAGTTACAATAGTGGTAGAGAGAGTATCAATTATAGCTTGAATCTTAGCTGCAAGTTTTGCTGCCTTCTTGATGACTTGATCCATCTTGACATGAAGACGACTAATATCCGTTCCAGTCTCTTTATTTTATCCTTGATTTTATCTAGTTGAAAGTGAGTAGCAAGCAAGAGATTTTTCATGGTGTCAAGTTTATAGTCAATTTCCAATAAGTGCAGCTCTACATCCGCAGATACAGTACCAAAAAAATGAGGAGGAGGAAAGGAGTGCAAGGAGTCCCAATAGAGAAACTTTCAGATTTTCAAACCCAAACATCATCAACTAAAACATAACCCATACTGGCAAAGATAGTGGCATTATAGCATTATTTAACAGAGATAGAGGGGAAAACACTAAGAGGTACATCACAGGCTTCTAAAATTTGGGTAATGATCAGCCCATACGAAAGACTTGAAGGATCAAGAGAAGTCTCAATCATGTAATTGAGAAAAAAGGATGAAAGATAAATTTTACGCTGAGTTGCAATGCAAAAAGTGAGTAAAGTATCACGCTGAGAAAGAGTGGAGAGAGACCCTAATTGAGGAAGTAGAGTGGTAGCAACAATGTGAGCAATTACATAAACTTTAAAAATGAAATATTTGGGACCAAGAGCAGAAGGAAGAGAGTCACAGTTATCCAAAAGCAATAGTATGCTTAGAATCTTCAAACTATACATCCAAGTCACACTGCCAAGGATTTTTAAAGGAGGTAGTAAATCTAGAACAGTTTATATCATTGATAGAATTAAACATAGCATAGTCAAGAAATATATATTTCCCCATTACAAGGTTTCCAAACTCACAAGATCTGATATAACACAAATTAGTATAAACAAATGAACAAGGGGCTCAAAAACAAGCTTAGTAGTGGAAGCAAAGATGTTTCCCCAACCTTGGAATTGGAACAAAGATTTCAAGGTACAATGTGGAGATTCAAGAATGCCTAAATCAACAATCCTACCATGAACAAGAGATAATCCCTTCATAGAGTGAAAAAGAGTTTCGTTCGCAGGTCTTCAAAAATCAATTTTGATGTTTAGAAAACTGTCGAAATCAAATTTAACTTTCTTTTTAGAACTCTTGAAGTCATTAGGGATAAGGGGACGCTTACCAAAGCGAGAGAAATAAAAAGAGGCTTGAGCAAGATTTTGATAAAAAAAGTTTGAGAGGGAACAGGGAGAAGACTTTCCCTTTTTCTTTGACTGAGAGCTTTTTCTGTTGCCTAGAATAGATATATTAAAACCCTTAGCCATAATGTTAAGAGAGAGAAATAATATAAATATGGAGAAAAAAAGGGTATCAAATCTATAGAGAGGCTGAGAAGTGAATCAATGGAAGGGATGAATGAAAATTCACCTTAGAGATCGGACAGATACCATAATTACCTTACATAAAACCTAGTGCAAGTAGTGGGAAAGGAAAGAAAATCAAGGCACTTGTACATCAATCAAATCAATATTAATGAAGAGCCATCTTTACACACAAGAACTTTAGCATATATGAAAAAATATTTTTCAAAAAGGTTTTCCAATTATGAAAAGATATTTTCTATGAGAACAGAATCTTTCTTCCAGCAAAGGTTTAGTGAAAATGTCCGTTGATTAAAAATCATTACTAACAAATGACAATTCAATATCACCTTTTAAAACATGATCTCTAATAAAATTATGCTTAACATCTATATGTTTGTAACACCCCGCAACCGAGTTCCAGAACGTCACACGACGCTTAAGTCTACAAGTAACCCCCAGCTAACCCTTTGAACCTTCTACTTCATATATTAGCTTACTTAGAGATAAAATACATGAACTCAACAATGTGACATCATAAAATGAGAAATATGAATGAAATACTTGGTCTGAACAAACTACAACTCAAAGAAAATCTCAAAGTGCTGATAATCTGATGACTAGTCTGACAAACCTCTACTACTCCAAACTAGAGAGCCATTGGGACAGGTCCCCAATTGACTCGTACTCAACTGACAAGAATTAAACATCTACTAAATAAAACTGGAATTCTGAGAATAACCGGTCCCCGAAATATGAGGACTCACCACAGCTGATATATAGATAGGAGTGCTCGAAAGGATCACTGGTGAGGCTAGGACTGAGCACCTGAACCTACATTATGAGAATATATGGCACAGAGATAAAATATGTGGGTCAGTACTTTGGGAATATACTGAACATATGAGTGTAATTAAAATAATCAATATCATAAGTTTTTATAGAAAACGTGCATGGTGTAAAACATACTCACATAGCTTGAAATAAATATATGCCACAAGACTCATAAATCATCTTGCTTTTACTTAAAACCTCAAATTATCAGGACACTTGAAATCATTGGGACCATAGCTTTCAAAACACTTATACTTTCAAAACTTTGTAACTTTAAGACTAAAACTCTTTGAAACTTGAAAGACTTTAGAACTTAGAGAACTTTAGAAACTTAGGGAGTTTCTCTTAACCAACATAAACCATGTGAGCTGCATGGAGTCCAACGTCTTACCCACATTGGGGAGAGCTGTTCTATCCCTGCCATCAGATAAAACCTTAACTTTAGTGATCACTATCTTAACCCACTTGGGGTATATCAAGAACCTACGGGGGCACATAGTTCTGGGGCATGAGACCTCGAAATCAGGCCCAACTCGTTGCTAAATACTACTCCCTTACTTAGCTCAGAACTTTAGAAAATCCACCTTAAAATAATTCAACAATATATAT
>NC_061117.1:32207167-32354973 GCF_002878395.1 Capsicum annuum | reverse complement strand
ATATATATATATATATATATATATATATATATATATATATAATGGGAGCCAACATACATCCCTTTACTTCAAACTCAAGAATGCGGATTTCTACCTTAACTTACAATCAAAACTCACTTCTTGATATTCTTTAAAAATCACTAACATCTCATTCTCAAACTCATTGTTTAACCATAAGGTTCAATTCACAACAATAGGACTTGAAATTCTAATATGCATAATAATATTACAACTCAGAGCTTGGGTAAGATATAGTTTCATAAAAAAACTTACCAATAATAACATGATAGGAATTCTCCATGAATTTACGAAATACTTTATAAAAATATGTAACTTTTGGGCACAAGAACGAAAGGGTGTTCTTGTTCAAAACCACATACCTTAAACTTGGAGCTTTTGGATGACTTCAAAAATTCTGGAAGGTTATTCACGAACTATTGGGTGTCCCTCGTAGCCCTTTTAATGGGAAATTTAAATATACAAGAATTATCGAATTCTCATGGTTGAATATCTAGATAATTAGGTTTTTATGTTGAAACCCTAACCTTGTGGTTGAAGGTGTGCAGAGAATTTTGAGATGTTTAACTAAAGAGAATGGAAGATAATATGCTCCTGGAGGGTTATAAGTCATGGAAAATGAAGGAAAAAGACCAAAATACCCTCACTAAACCACTTCCTAGTTTTTGAAAATCTAATGCTGACAACATTTGTGATAGGCCATCAGACTTGTGATAAGTCATCACAAATGTCATCACGGGGGGGGGGGGGGGGGGGGGCTGGAATTGATGGATTTCTGCCTAAGGCCTACAACATTTGTGATAAGTCGTCACACTTGTGATAACTTATCATAAATTTTTTCATTGGGGGATGGATTCTGCCTAAGGCTGACGACATTCGTGATAAGTCGTCATACTTGTGATAAGTTATCACGAATGTCGTCACTCAGTTTTCTAGGCTGACATGCTGGAGTAAAATAGGTATAATCTTTTGCTCCGGTATTGGATTTAGGAGAAATTGGTATTGTTGGAAAGATAATTCACTTATCTATCTGTTGGTGGGTCATGACCTTATAAATTCATGGTATAACGAGAGATATGCTCGTTTGAAGTTGACTATACTAATATCCTTGTCAAGAATTCAATCGACAAGGAATGTTTTGATTGGTTTAATAGCTAGGACACTTTTGAGGCCTTAATACTCACCAAAATAGATCATGTAACTACCAAATCGCTAACTTTATTTCTAAATAGCTTGAAGCAGGGTTCTACTATTAGTTGAAATTCTTGGGGTATTACAATGTTGATTTCTAGAATGATGCCTAAGATTTTTAGACAAGCAGATGGCACTCGAATTATCAAAGATCATAATCACTTAATTGATAAGACACCCAAAATATTTGAGCACAACATAACCCAATAACAATATATTTAGATCAAATGGTAGATAGAGAGATGCAATTTTGCTTCTTGCTATTCCATGAGAAAAGAGATTTTCTCATGAATTGACTAGTACCATTGGTGCTTTTTCTATCCACTTTGTCACCTGCATAATCTGCATTTAAGAAATCTTTTAAAACAATTTCATCAGAGTTAGGATACCATAAGCCATAGGAACTAGTGCCAATTAGACATCTTATAATACTTTTTACAGCAGTTAAGTGAGCTTTATTAGGAGCATACTAAAACCTGACATATTTTCGGACACTAAAAATAATATTAGATCGACTAGTTGTGTGATACAAGAGAGAGACAATGATACCTCGATAGCTGGTTTCATTGATATTCCTGTAATTGCTTGATTCAAGAACACATATAGAACTCATAGGAGTACTAGATAGTTTAGCATTTTCTATCTCAAATTTTTTAAAAATTCTTTGGTATGCTTACCTTAGGAGATGAACGTGCCTTCAGTTGACTGTTGTAATCACAGAAAGAATGCTAAATCTCCCATAATGCTCATTTCAAATTCACTTTGCATTAATTCAGAAAATTCCTTGCTTAAAGTAGCATTAGAGCCTCCAAAAATAATATCGTCGGCATAAATTTGGATGATAAAATTTGCAGAGGGGGTTTTTCGATGAAGAGAGTTGTGTAAATTTTTCATCTTGAAAAGTTATGATCAATTATAAAATTAATCAGTCTATCATACCAAGCTCGAGGATCTTGTTTTAAACCATAGAGAGCTTTTGAGATTTTAAGCACATAATATCAAAATTTTGGATTTTCAAAACCCGAGGGTTGTTCTACAAAAACTTATTCATCAATAAATCCATTTGGAAAGACATTTTTCACATATATTTGAAATAATTTAAGACCTGTATAAGAGGCGTAAGCAAGTAGAATTTGAATGGATTCTAACCTTGAAACAGGTGCAAAAGTTTTATCATAGTCAACTCCTTCTTATTGTGAGTGACCTTGAACAACTAGACGAGCTTTATTTCACACAACTTTACCCGATTTGCTCATTTTATTTCTGAACACCCATTTGGTTCCAATAAAGGAAGTATTCTCTGATTTTTAAAAAAGAGTCAACACATTGTTTTTGTCAAATTGGTCAATTTTTTCTTCCATTGTCTTGACCCAACTGTCATCTTCTAAAGCCTCATTTATTTTATTTGGTTCAAGTTGAGATATAAGGGAAATTGATCAGGTTCACTTATCCATTCATTTGGAACTATTCCAGGTATAAATTGATCATTTGAGGTAGCAGTTGGATGTTCAGTCTCAATAATAATTGACTTAGAGGTAGAGTCAGCTTCAGTGGGGGATGATTTATTTATTTTTACCTATTCAATCTCATCATTTATAGTACTAACTTTCTCATGACATGGTTAGTATCATCAAAAACAACATATAAAGATTCTTTAATGCAATGAGTATGTTTATTGAAAATTCGATAAGATATACTAAAATTGGGATATCCCATATAAATACCTTCATCACTTTATGGATCAAACTTACCAATATTATACTTTCCATTTTTATGAATAAAGCATTTGGATCCAAATGCATGAAAGATATAATGTTTGGTCTTTTGTTGTTCCAAAGCTCATAAGAAGTTTTCTTTTGAATTGGTCTGATGAGGCACCTGTTTAAAACATGATAGGCAGTGCTGACAGCTTCTGCCCAAAATCTATATAGTAGAGAAAGTTCACAGATCATGGTTTGAGCCATGTCTTAAAGAGTTCTATTTTTGTTCAATCACACCATTTGGTTGAGGAGATCTTAGAGCAAAGAAGTTATCAGTATAACCATGAGTGTTACAAAAGCTTTCAAAATCCTTATTCTCAAATTCTTCTCCATGATTACTTCTAATGGCAGAAATGTTTATCTCTTTGAACCTTTTCACTAGAAAACTTCAAAATTCTGTAAGGTATCATCTTTGTTATCTAAGAACATAACCCAAGTAAATTGAGAATAATTATATGTAATCACAAAAGCATATCTTCTACCACCAATGCTAGTTGTTCTATTGGGACCAAAAAAATTCATATGAAGTAGCTGCAATAATTTAGTAATATAGATAATTTCTTTAATAGGAAAGGAATTTCCATTTTGCTTACCAAATTAACAGGCATCAAAGATGTAAGTCTTTTTGAAATCAAGCTTTGGAAGGCCAACCACAAGTTTATGCTTGAATAGCTTTTCAATATGCTTTATACTTGTATGACTAAGCTTTATTCCAAATCTAGGGATCTTAGAGATGGAATATGTCCTTATATTTTCTTAATGGAATCTAGAACATACGCATTTCTATGTTTGTTCCCAGTAAGAATTTGCCTTCTTTATTCTTCAATTATACACCCATCCTTTTTTATGCTTACCTCTAATCCAGCATCATATGGTTGACTAATGCTCAGGAAGTTGTACTTCAAGTTTCTGAATAGATATACATTAGTAATATCACATGAATTATTAAATGATATAGTACCAATACCTATTACTTTGACTTTGTAGTTATCCCCAAAGCTAATGTCACCTCCATCAAAATTAGTTATTATTTCAAATAAGATTTTGCTTCCAGTCATGTGATTTGAACATCAACTGTCTAGGCACCATTTCCCTTTAGATATTGAGCGGAGTTCCTGCAAAACAAATATATTACTTATTTATAGGTACTCAATTTTACTTGGGTCCCTCATAGTTAGTCCTTGGATTTGTTAACTCATTTTTGGGTCTTGAATCTATTTTTCAGGATTTCTAGAACAAAATCTGGAATTGTAATATTTACAGTTAGGCTTTCCACAGTGATAGCAAGATGTATAGTATCGTTCAGTGGTTGTATAATAGGTATTACAACTGTAATTGGTTTCCTTAGTCGGTTGACTTGAGTTAGTCGACATTTGAGATTTATCAAAGCTATAATACCTATTAATATAGGTATTACAATTATGATTGCTCCTTTTGGTTGAATTACTAGATTTAGTTGACCGTTGAGATTCTTCATAACTATAAAATCTATTATCATGTATATCAATATCAAATTTGTCAATTGACTATTAGATGCCAAAATTTCTACTCTTTTATTTTGATACTTCCTTTGTGTGTAGCGGTGATTTTTAGTTGAATTATGATAAAGAATGATAACGGGATCATTAAGAAGTATTTTGAAATTTTTGGGATGTGTTTTGGTCCATTTCGGGACCCCAAACCATTGAAGGTCTACGATAAGAGTGTTCCACAATAAGGGTGTGCCACTCCCTTGGAGTGGTGCGATAAGGGCGTGTCATTCCTAAGGACACAGAAATGACAATTTCATTTTTCTAAGTTTGGGATCAAGGGATTTTTGGTCCTTTTTTCCTATTAATCGACTTTCCAATCATATATAACATAATTCTCACTTTCATAACTCTAATTATCCTATCTCTCTTCTCCCAAAAACCCTAAAGAACACAAAAAAAGGAGTTTTTCAACAAAATTCAAGCTTGCAAGGTCCCAATTTGAGTTTTCTTCAAGAAATTCACTAAGTCTAGGTATGAGGGGTTTTAACAAGGATAATCTTTCATCCTTCTGCCCAAAGTTAAGTTTTTACATGAGTTTTAAAGAATTGATAACTAGGATGCATACCCACTTGTCATATGCTTTGAGATTATGATGTTTCCTTATGAGTTTCATTTTATTTAACACAAATTTCATGTTTACTTAAGTTTTTATCTAAGAAATTGATATTATGAGATGAGTTTTAATATTTTGACATGAGGATTCCTAAGTGGATAAATGTACATGATTTTTAGCATGATTCAGTCAGTTTACCAATAAAAGTGTGTAATTTTCATGCTTATTTAAGTTTATCTACAAATGTCTCAAGTATTGAGTTATGATATTTTGATATGAATTTTTCATGAGTTCATAAAAGATTATAATTTGAGCATTGAGCATTCAATTTACAAGTAGTTCAAATTTACTAGTTTGAGTTTCAAAAGCATTGCAGTATGATCACAATATTCTATTTTATATGAGATCTCAAACTAGCTAAGAAGATCATATAAGAAACTAAGATTTTGAAATAGAAACAGTGGCATATCATTTTTTCAAACTTACCAACTTATATACCTATTTTAAGGTGAACTTCATAGATACAGTATGATCAATAGTATAATTTTAAGAGTTGTATCTAGCATCGAGAAGAGAATATGGGTTTAGCACATCTTATTTCACAGAAACAACATATCACCATAGGTTATTTCAACTTGTCTAAATGGGCATGTAGCTTTTCCTAATGGTCATGTCATATATTATTCACCTTGCCAAATAGACATGTTTAAGTGATCACTGCAATTAGCCTTTATACCCAGGAAAAGTATATTGGGCCCCTTCAATGAGGTTTTGAGTCATTGTGCCCTTTTAATGAGGGTTTGAGTCATCAAACTCTATGTTGATCGCATGGTTTATGTCGGTTATAAGAATCTCCCACAGAAAAAGATAGTTTCATAAACTAAGTTTAGTGATTCATCCAGTTTATCATATTATGCTTTATTATTCATGTTTTATGATATTTTAGATTTTAGTTTATTTTGTCTATTTATACTTAGCATATGTGTTTTAAGATTATGCATTGATTCAGTTTTACTTATTGCATTCACCTTAACTTACTTGATATATTCCAAAAGTAATAACCACATATACGTCTATGTGTCTACATTAGTTTATATAGGTATCAATTGTAGCTCAGAACATCATGGTCAAGCAGTTCACAGCTTCCAGCCAGCAGGGGATGAGTTCTCTTTATTCGAGAATTCCAATCAGTTTATAGATTCAGTATTTTATTTTTATCCATTTGTATTGATTAGAAATAGTTAAGGGTCACGTCCCGGCTATCCATAGTCAGTATTAATAGAGGATTCGTCGACAGTCAGTCAGAGTTGATGTATTTAGTTTTTGTTTCCTTTTGTATAACCAGTGTTGTATGTTTTCAAAATAATATTGTATTGAACAAATTCAGCTAAAGAAACCTCTTTTGCTTAATATTTCTAGTTTTATATATTTTATTTAGTTGCTCATGAAATATGCCAGTATCATGGATTGACTTAGGATCACTTTTGGTTCTAAACACTATATAACTTTCAAGGGGTTATATTAAGGAATTACAAACTTGGTATCAGAGCACAAAATTCAAGTTCCTAAGGTGTCTGTGAATTCGTGTCTAGTAGATTCTTGTGGAATGGTACAATAACGTTTGTACCTTTCTTTGAGAGACTGTTGGGCATTTAAAAAATGTTTTCATTCTTTCATACTCTAAATTATGTAGTAAAGTTGTTCTCTAAGAAACTTTTATTGGTTCGTTTGTTACTCCAAAATTCTCCAAGTATGACTTATCTTTGAGTTATTGTAAGTAGTAAATTCAAATTCCTCCCGAGATGATGCTCTCAAATTTACAATCAGTAACTTCAAAAATCATACAAAAGGACTTGAGAGGAGCCCGTTAGTGTGTTTAAAGTCCTCTAATTTAAAGCTTAGTCCCCCATCCACATAAGTTGTACAATTAAGACATAATATAGCATGTATTTAGATTTCTCTTTAACCGTTCTTTACAAATAGCACTCACGAGAGGAGAGAGAGTATGTACCTAGATTATTGAATAGAATTTTCATTAATGGATATTGTAACTTAGAGTGTTATGATTCATAAGTAGTAGTGCATACTTAGAGTTTTAAGTATGGATTTAGAAGTATAGTGACAATAAATGTGGGGATAGCAATTGGCTAAAAGTATATAGATAGATCCAAGCATACTATAGAGTTAGTATGGAGGTAATATATTTTTGAGTGTTAACTAGCGGGTAGTGAGTGTGGTGTAGATTTCATGGTGAAAGGCCAAGAAGGAGTTATTAGTTAAGGTGACTTAGATTATGATAAAGGTAGGAGGGAAGTTCATGATGGTATTTTATTGTGTTAGAATAGTGTAGGTTATTAATGAAAGTTTTGGTGGTTAAGGATTATTAATCTAGGATTCCCCTTGTGGTTGTGAAAAGGAAACTGGGTGATGCTTTTAAGGTAATTAATATAATTTAGACATAAGGATGGATAAGTAGTTGTGATGTGTGAAAGGAGGATATACTAATGGATTATATTAAGATAGACTAAAAGTTTTTGATCAATTATTGTTATTATAAGTTTCTAGTGGACTAGAGTTTCTTACTTTTTTTGCCTCTAAGCAAGATATATGTGAAGTTTTGTTGTTAAGCATGTCTAGTACTAAACACTAAGTTTGAATAATGGATGATCATCAAGGTGGAAATAATGATTGCTTCAGTTAGTAATGCTAGTTATATGAAAGTGAACTAGTAGGCTTGAAATAGTGTATGCAAGAATTTAAGTTCATTTATTTGCATTGAAGTATGATGGTGTAGGTATGATCTAGAGGTGTACCCAAGAAAATATGTGGCTACATTATTTTTTTTAGATTATTAAGTGTCATATGCACTTTGATAATGTCCTTAAGTTATTGTGTGAAGAAGGCTAGTTATATAGTATTTGGTGTTCGTAATAGCTAAGTTGGGAGATATAGGCTGAGGATATTTATTCTTTTGGTATAATTTTGATTCTCATGATTTACGAAAAATATGAATTTAAAGGTATGATATTAGAAAACTACAAAGAGAAGGGCAGATTGTGTATTTAGTGAGGCAAGTATGTTTACCAAGAAGAGTGTAAGTATATGACGATGGTTATTAAAGCTAAAGAAAGTTAAGGATGGAATATGTGAAAAGATAGTCTATGAATGAAGTTATTATTTTTCCAAATATAGTTTATTTGAGTTAGATGAGCATTCAAATGTAGACCATTAGAGTAAAGAAATTATGACTCAGTTTGGAGGATATGGGATAAGCCCATAGGCTTAGAATGGTAGCTTAAATCCAAGGAGAGATAATAGGGTAGAGAACCAAATCGATCTTTGTAAATTACATTATGAGTCATGTCAATAAGAGTTGTCATGAGATAGTGATCCATTCTTACTCTAGAGTATTCCTTGGATTTTAGTCATTATGGCACCCTATCCATATCTTGTGTGGTAGAGCAATGCCTATGTCTTATGTTTATACACTTCATGCATATCTTCACAACTTCCATTAAAAGAAGTAATAGCTTCACTCCCTGATCCTAGTCATTTCTCGTGAATCTATGAGTTTCATTCTTATGTTAAGTAACTTATGATAAGTATGAACCCATGTTTCAGAGCATGCTCAATTTTTAAAACTCATGGTACACCCTTAATGACCTGTGAAATTCACATTATGTCATGTATGTCCTCAGTTTGGATCTCTTTAATGAATCCATGCCTATGATTCTCTATTAAGTGACAAAGTTATGTATCTCATGTTCTATCACTTCAGTGACCCTCTTTATTTTAAGATAGTGGTGATAAAAATGAAAGAATAATATTTTATATGAGAGAGAGTAGATGTTCCTGATTAGGGAAGATTGTTGTATGCTTGTTTTGTCTAAGGCTATAAGTATGAAGGAGAATTGAGGCAAAGCTTTAGTGTATGCCATAGTTAGTTGAGAATTCTTGGTGTGTATTCTTGGGGATAATTCATGCTATTGATATTGATAGAGGTATTAGATAAAATGGGACAAATTTATAGCTGGGTTGGTTTCAAAGTAGTTCAAATGTGGGTATAATGATAGGCTTAAATGTCATGTTGGTATATAAGTGGATGAATGCATTGTGTTCCAGCGAATTCCTAATAAGAGCTCAGAGTTAGTTTTTGAAGTGGTAAGGAGTATTATTCTTGGTATAGAAGCTCTAAAAAGACATATGATATTGAATCTCATAGTCTAGACAAATATTATTGTGTTATATGTAGTACCTTGTGGATTCGAGCTAGGCTTAAACATGGTGAGATTATGTGGTTCAACTCAGACTTTGGTAGGAGTAGTCACTTATACATATGTGAAGGTTATAAGTTGCATCGTATGAAGCATAGTACATAAGAGAAAAAGTATAGTTAAGAAAATGTTTGTGAAGTGTTGTTGAGCTTGAAAGTTAACAGTTACATTGGCTAAGGTAGAGTAATCTTATAATAGCATCTTTTCTATATATCTATATTCCATATTATATAATTGTAGCCATCTTTGAGATTCCTTATTCAAATTCCATATTTAGATCATGCCCAAGATTCTTTCCATCTATTATTAATAGAAGTTATAATAAGGAGAGTCTGAGAAAACTCATATTTCAATCTTGCTAACTCTTGAAATTCTTATCGCATTAGCTATCTCTTCACAGTTCTATATGTATGATCATGTCATGAATGTTCAAGTGAGTTCTAAACTCTCAATATGAATTAGACCCTTATAGTCAATCAAGTCAGCTCAAAAATCAATTTTATGATAGAAGTTTTATCATTTCAGCTCAGTTATATCCTTCATTAGCATGCATGTCATGTCTAGTTTATTCCATATGATTCCTACATATGTGTACCTGTTCCATATGTATTAGCTCATTCAGTACCTTAGCAATAGGTGATTTCAATTACGAAACATGATTAATTTCAAAAATTCAGTTCTATGTTTTTCGTCTTAGTGTAAAGAAATTTTCATATCTTAGCCTATTAAGATCATGAGATAGTCTTTATTCCTTCCCAACCTTAATTCGAGGCAAATAGTTCCAAGGAGGAGATAATGTTATACCCTAAAATTTCTACAAGTTTATTCCTGTCATGTTTAGCAGTAATTTCTGAGTTGAATTATGATAAAGGATGATAACATGACCATTAGGAAGCGTTTATGAATTTTTCAGTATACGTTTGGGGTTATTTTGGGATTCCAAACCATTGAGGGTCTGCGATAAGAGTTTGTCATGCTTTGAGCTTGTCACGATAAAGGCGCAGAAATGCCAGTTTTAACTTTTTTAGTTTGAGGTAGAGAGATTTTTGGTCTTTTACCTATTAATCTACTTCCTAATAATATATAATGTATCTCTCACCCTCGTAAATCTAATTATCTAATCCCTCTTCTCCCAAAAACCTCTTAAGAACAGAAAGGAAGAGTTTTTCACCATATTCAAGATTGCAACGTCCCAATTCATGCTTTCCTTAAGAAATTCACTAAGTCCGAGTATGTGGAAATTGAAAAAGGATGTTCTTTCATCCCTGTGCCCAAATGTTGAGCTTTTACATGAGTTTTAAAGAAATAATAACTAGAATCCATACCCACTTTTCATGTGCTTTGAGATTATGATGTTTCCTCATGAGTTTCACTTTATTTAACATAATATTTCATGTTTACTTATGTTTTTATCCACGAAAAATTGATATTATGAGATGAATTTTAGTATTTTGATATGAGGATCCATAAGTTAATAAAAGTACATGATTTTTGATATGATTCAGTCAGTTTAACAAAAATAGTTTGTGATTTTCATGCTTATTTTTGTTTATCTATGAAAGTAATTTCAAGAATTGAGTTATGATATTTTGATATGAAGTTTTCATGAGTAGATAAAAGATTACAATTTGAGCATTGAGTATTTATTTTACAAGTAGTTCAAGCTTACTATTTTGAGTTTCAAAAGCATTGCAGTATAGTCACAGTTTTGATTTTATGAGATTTCAGATAGGCTATGAAGTTCATAAAAGAAACCAAGAATTTTAGATAGAAACAATTACATATCATGTTTTCAGACACACCAGCTTATATATCTATTTCAAGGTGAACTTTATAGATACAATATGAGAAATAATCTAATTTTAGGAGTAGTATCTAGCACCAAGAGAAGAATATGTGTAATACCTCCTATTTTTCTTAGATCAGTTCAGCTCCTAGTTGCATGTGTAAGAGGCTTAAAGCCTAAAAATTTCACTAAGTGTTGGGGACTTAGTCATATTTTTGGTCTCTTAACTTTGAGTATTTTTAAATGGGACTTCCCAACCCCAAGACGTAAGTTTTTGAGTTAATTCATGTTCAGGGGTGTATAGAAAATGTCTCAAGGAAGTTTCAGATTTTTTAGAAGAGGATTGGGTCATGTTTGGATTTTGATTCCAGAACCTCACCGCGATAGTGGCACGTCATTGTGGGTATAGTGATGAGGCCTTCATCGTGTCGTGGTGGAGCTTTAATCCACTTTCCAGTTGCAGATTTAATATCCTGAAGGGCAGTTACGTCTTTTTCCATCAACCCAATTCGTAAAACACAAATTAAAACGTTGGTTAGGGCATTATATACCTATTTTTCCCTATTTTCCTCTTAAAAACAAACCCTAATCATCCCTCAAGTTCATTAATTTCATTCCTTTCTCTCCAAGGAAACCAAGACTTCAAGTTTCCTAATCCAAGAAGTTTTAATAAAAGCATCAAGATTTTGTTTCTCGTTTAAGCTTAAGGATTAAATGTATGTGTGATGTTCTTCCATACGCCCTTTCCACCCATGGAGTCCAAGAATCTCATTTTGATATCAAATTATGAGTTCTTACATATTTATGATAAATTGTCTACATGAAGTTGTTATTGATTTTGATTACAAGTTATGTTACAAGTGTTCTTCGATGGAATGATCCCTTACATGATTTGAGTATAGAAATCCTCATGTTTAATCCCTAATTAATGGTTTTAGTATTGCAACTATGTGTTCAATCACATGCTGTAAGACCCCAAAAAAATCCTAAGCGTAACTCAGTCCGTTAGAGCTTGATAAGGGGTCCCAAACTTAGAAAATTTCAGCTAAGTGTTAGAACTTAGTCTTTTCTAAAGCCTTCAAACTTTGAGGAATTTATTTACGACCTTCCCGACCTCTAAAAGTTAGCTTTTAAGTTGATTCATGATCGGGGGAGTCAATAGTACATCTCCGGTAAGTTTTAAAATTTTCGGACAAGCATAAGGGCATGTTTGAAACTCCAAAATAGTAGCTCAAGGTGATTAGCCCACAGCGCCTCGCCCAGTCCGATGCTAGGTGAAGCCCACGATAGAGACTGTGGCGCCTCAGCCAGAGCGGCGCTCCAGAGCCCACGACGCCCTAGCTAGTCCAGTCCGAGTAATTTTTTGCAGTCAGGTTTTGCATTTTTAAGGGCAAATGGGTCATTTTTCCTTCACCCAACAGCTCTATAACATGGGATTAAAGCCACAAATAGGAAAATCACTTATTGTTTTCACAAAATCCTCTCAAGAACAAGCCCTTGCTTCATCAAGTTTAAGAAACAAACCTAAAAAATTTACCCCAATCTCCACGAAGTTAACAATTAAGGTATGTGAAGTGTTCATTCAAGGGTTTCCTTCCTCCCTTAGAGTTTAAGAAACCTTTTTAAAACTTGAATTATGATTTCCATGAAGTGGATTTGATTGTGCTCATGTTGTTGTTGTTGTATGGTTTCCAAGTTGAGATCTTTAATGAATTTCATAAAATTATGTTAGCACATGTGTTGAATTATGAATCTCTCATGTTGAAATCCTTGAATTATGAAGTTATTATGGTAGTCATGATGCATTAGCTTATTGTTCATGACCAATTATAAGGTTATGTCTCCCATGTGTTTGACAAAATGCCCCAGTGAATAAATTGTGCATTGTGACCCATTGGTGACCTTATGATGATGAATTCATGCTAGAACTACATGTTCCAAAATTTCTCCCATGTTAAAGCTATACTTTGTAAGTGTTTGATGGAATGTCCATGAGAATTGAATAGTGAAATTATGATATGCTAGCATGTGTTTCCATTCATGTACAAGTCCAAATATATGGCAAAATATCTCAGTGACTGCATTGAGAATAGTTGACTGTTGTTATGTTATCAAGATTTATCATGTATTACTATTATATGTGCTATCGAGTCCAAGGGATATTTAATATCCGACAATTAAGCTATTTACCTAGAGCTAGTGTTAGCTATAGAATAGTATCAGTCATGCCATGATCAGTAGTACTCTCAGTCAGTTACGAAACTCAGTCAGTTATAAAACTCTAGAAAACTCAGTAAACTCAGTATCAGTCCAGTTCAGTTCAGTACATTAGTTCAGTGTCTTTCAGTTGGGAGTAGGATTCAGCACTGAGTGAACCCAATGATGGGGACTTACTTGCTAGCAGAGGGTGTGATCCTTAGAAGCAGTCCTTATGTTCCAGAACTATGTAGCCAATGTAGGTTGAGACATCAACCTGCCAGTTGAGGGTTGATGAGGTGTCTTACCTACCATTTGAGAGTACCACTATTCTCATTCAGAGCACCTGCCAGATAATGATGCCTCAGCATTTGTCTTTACCCATGACACAGTACTGATACCCTTCCAACTGGGATTACAGGTTGGACCCCAAATCAGTTCAGAGAAGGGGCATGTTGATTAGATGATTACCTCTTATAGTCTCAGTTTCAGTTCCAGTCTCATTTTAGAACTCAGTTCAATTCTACAAAAATTAGGGCTGTCAGATACAGTCACTCAGTTATTAGTAATACAGTATCAGTAAACCAGTGATTTAGAACTTAGTATTCAGTGTTACTATGATCTCAGTTACAATTTAAGAATTCATACATATACTTCTGTTCAGTTATGTTCATGTTATTCAGTCAATTATTTTTCATGCATATAAACCTATGCACATCATCCTACCTCACTTAGTATACAAGTATATTCAAAGTACTGACACATACTTTTCTCTTGCTCTATGATGTCTTATATCATAGGTTCAGACATACAGGCTCTCGAACGTACTTAGAAGCCTAATATATCTACAACAGAGTTAGTGGTGAGTCCTCATCATAGGATAGATTTATCATTTCAATTATATCAGTACTCAGTTTATTCAGTAGTCAGAGTTAGTTGGGGACTTGTCCCATCATCTCCTAATTTAGGCAGTAGAGGCTTTTCAGACTAGAGTATTTAAGATAGATATATCCGTATTCAATTCTCAATTTTGATATTCAATATTTATTTTTGATTTGAACCTTGTGGTAGATTTTTGCCTAATTTCTGCTAATTACAGTATTGTTATTCAGTTATTGTAGCAGGTACCAGTCATGGGTTAGCTTGTGGTCCTTCAAGATTATGAGCACTATATAGCATCCGGGGTACAGACTCGAGGTGTTAAACACTTAGTATCAGAGCCTAAGGTTCAACAGAGTCCTAGGAAGTCTAAAAGTCGTGTCTAGTAGAGTCTTGCTCATTGGTATGTAGCGCCCCACACTTATGGGCAAGAAACTATAAGGTATTTTTAGTAAAAGTTTTCCTTCTTTTAGTATTTATGTCGTGCGAGTGAGCGTGAGCTCAAGTTAAAAACCTCAGTCTAATCTTTTTCTTTCTTTCGTTTACAAAATATGCCTCCCAAGAAGAATGGGAGAAGAACAGGAAATCAGCCAACACCTCATCCCATTCAAGCAGATCCTCTGGACGAGTATATCTCTCATACATAATTCAAGGCTGCATTTACTTCTCTAACCAATTTAGTAACAGCCCAGAATAAATGCCCAGCTGTCATTCCAACCAACCCAATGGCCAATACTACTACAGCTAGAATTCGAAACTTTACCCGAATAAACCCTCCATTATTTGTTGGGTCTAAGTCAGATGAGGACCCACATGAATTTCTTGATCATGTGCAAAAAGTCACTGACATTATAGGGGTGACTTCCAGTAAGAGTGCAGAGTTAGCTACATATCAGTTGCAGCTCACTCATGGTTCAAGCAGTGGAAGGTAGAGAGGGCCGCAGATGCATGGCCCATAGAGTTGGAGGAGTTTTCCACTGCTTTTCTTGATAGGTTCTTCCTAATAGAGTTAAGAGAAGCGAAGGTTTTGGAATTTATAATTTTGAAGAAAGGAAACATGATAGTGAGACAGTATTATCTCAAGTTTTCTCAGTTAACCAGATATGTTCCTCATGTGGTAGCGGATAACAGAGCTAAGATAAGTAAGTTTGTGTCAGGTGTGTCTAGCAGCTTGGTCAAAGAGTGTAGGACCATAATGCTGATTAAGGAGATGGACATATCTAGGCTCTCGTTCCATGCTCAAAAAATAGAGGAGGCTAAGAATAAGGAGAAGGAGAGGGACAACAAAAGGGTGAGGTAGGTAGTTTCAACTTTGCCTAGCCTAAGTCAGAGAGAGGAAATTATTCTTAATTCTGCCTAAAATACTCAGTCCTAACTCCATCCTCAGCTAGTTCTCCAATATCAAAATTCAGAGACAGCAACAGAGACAAGGCACCAGGCCCTAAGCTTCAGGGTAGTGTCAGCATCACCCAAACCATTCCCCTTTACCAGAAATATGGAAAAAACCACCAGGGTATCTACAGGGTTGGCAGTGATGTATGTTTTGGGTGTGGCAATATAGGCCACAGAGTCATAGATTATCCTCAGTCAGGTTCCCAGGGTCATCATAATCGTCCCCTAGCCCAGTCAGTTCACCTGAATCAGCAAGGTTCCTCTTTCAGTGCCACCAGTAGGCAACGTCCAAACAAACTCTATGTGCTTCAGTCCCGACAGGATTAGGAAAGTTCTCTTGATGTGGTCACTAGTATGTTATGAGTTTATCATTTACATGTTTATGCTTTGCTTGATCCAGGAGCTCTTTTATCCTTTGTTACTACTCCCTATATAGCTATTGACTTTGGAGTCAGTCCCAAAATTTTAGTAGAACCTTTCTCAATCTCTACCCTAATGGGTAAATCTATCAAAGCCCGATAGGTATACAGGAACTTTCTGATTATGGTATCTCAAAAAGTTACCTCAGCAGGCTTAGTCAAATTATAGATGACCAATTTTGATGTCATTCTAGACATGGATTGGCTTCATTCCTACTATATCTCAGTCAACTGCAGAAATAAAATTGTCCAGTTTTAGTTTCCGAATGAGCCCATCCTAAAGTAGAGGGGTAGTACTTCAGTACTTAGGTGCCATCTTGTTTCCTACCTAAGGGTAAAATGATATCTAAGGGGTGTGTCTACCATCTCATTCGATTCCAAGACTCTAGCTCAGAAACCCCAAATCTTAAATTAGTGTCAGTAGCATGTGAATTCCCAGATATATTTCTTAAAGATCTTCTTGGAGTTCCTCCCAAAAGAGAAATTGACTTCGGAATAGACCTTCTTCTTGATACACAACCAATCTCTATTCCGCTATATAGAATGACTCCATCGGAACTCAAGGAGTTAAAAGAATAGTTGAAGGATCTCTTAGAAAAGGTATTCATCAGACCCAACGTGTCCCCGTGGGGTGCACCAGTTCTATTCGTACGTAAGAAAGATGGTTCCCTCAGAATATGTATCGACTACCGTCAGCTAAATAAAATAATGGTCAAGAACAAGTATCCACTCCTCAGAATTGATGACTTGTTTGACCAACTTCAGGGAGCTAGTTACTTTTCCAAGATAGACCACAGATCAGGCTATCATCAAATCAGGGTCAGGGAATGTGACATTCCAAAAATGGCCTTCAGAACTCGGTATATTCACTTTGAATTCTTAGTCATGTCATTTGGTCTTACCAATGCCCCAACAGCTTTAATAGACTTGATAAACCATGAGTTCAAGAAGTACTTGGATATGTTCATCATAGTATTCATTGATGACATTCTTATCTACTCCCGCAATGAGCATGATCATGTAGACCATCTCATAATAGTCTTATAAACTCTCAGAAACCATCAGTTGTTCACCAAATTCAGCAAGTGCGAATTTGGCTAAGGTCAGTATCTTTTCTTGGTCATATCATTTTTGGTGATGACATAAGAGTTGATCCTCAAAAGACTGAGGTAGCAAGAAACTGGCCCAGACCTATCTTTCCATCAGATATCAAGAGTTTCTTAGGATTGGCTAGCTATTACCGATGGTTTGTTGAAGAATTTTCATCTATCTCATCCCCTATTCCAGATTGACTCAAAAGAAAGTCAAATTCCAATGGTCAGATTATTATGAGAAGAGTTTTTAGGAGTTGAAGTCTCGACTCATTACAACCCTAGTTTTGTCTGTACCAGATGGTTCAGACGAATTTGGGGTATATTGCAGAGTCTCGATATCCATTATCCCAGATAGAGGCACCCAATTTACCTCTTATCTCTAGAAAATATTCAAAAACGGTCTTGGAACCCAAGTTCACCTCAGTACAACATTCCACCCTTAGACAGATGGTCAAGAAGAAAGAACCTTTTAGACTTTGGAAGATATGTTACGAGCATGTGTCATTGATTATAAAGGTAGTTGGGATGACCACTTGCCTTTGATCGAGTTCGCATATAATAACTGTTATCATTCTAGCATTCAGATAGCTTCGTTTGAGGCACTTTATGAAAGTAGATACAAATCTCTCATTGGTTGGTTTGAATTAGGGGGGGCCGCAGTAGTATGGCCTGACTTGGTATTTGTGTAAGACCCCACAAAACTTCTGAGCTTAATTCAGTCCTTTAAGATTGTCAAAGGGTCCCAGACTTAGAAAATTCTAACTAAGTTCCCAGACATGGCCTATTTTGGCCTTTGAAAGTTGGAAATCTTATCTCGCCATCTTAAGGTCCTTTAATAGCCCGTACTTTTATTAATTCAAGATTAAGAAGGTCAATAGGAGTTCCTGGACAAGTTTTGGATTTTTTAGAACATGTTTAGATCATGTTTGGAGTCCCAAAATAGTGGACCAATGCGATCTTGGCACACCGCATCACCAATTGCGTTGGTCAATATTTGTGCAGGCAGCTAGAGCCAACACTTCTAAGGCTCGACACGATCATGATACGATACATCAAGTATCGCATCACAGACATCAATGCGCCACATCACTTGTAGCATCGGTACCCAGTTTTTAGTCATTAAATGACCGCGTCCTCAAAGGAAAAGGATCAATTTCCCACCTTATAAAAGTCACAAACACATAATTCAACCATATTTCACCCAAATTATAGTGGTTTCTCTCTTAAATCCATCAAAAACAAGCTTAGGGTTTTCAATTGAGGATCCAATTTCAAGAATTTCACCATTTGTTTTCAAGAATCTTCCATCCAAGGTATGCATAGTGTTGATTTATGGATTCGTTTCATCCATAAATCTCAAAAACCCTATTTCAAATTATAAATCATGATGTTTATGTTGTGGGTTGTTTTGTAACCATGTTTATCTTGTTGTACGATTCTCAAGTTGGAATCTTTACGTGTTTTTTTATAAAACTACGTTAGCATGCAAGTTGGGAGTTGTTCATAATGTGTAATTTGATGATTACACCTATGACCTAAGTTGTGCATGTAAGGTATTTGATAAAATGCCTAAGAGGATAGAAATTGTGTATTATAGCTCAATTGTAACCCATATGATAAATGCATGTCTTACCCTTATGTTCAAATGACTCCCATGTTATTGATGTGCAATGTAGATGTTTGTTGGCATGCTCATGATATTAAAGTATGAAATTATGATACTTATTATATACATTCCTACCATGTACAAGTTTATGATAACCATGTGCTTTATGAAATCCCTAACTTATTATATTGTGGATTGTTGATGTTGGTCATGTATTCAAGAACGTCATGCCTTGTCAGTTTCCTTCTATCGAGTCATGAGGATACTTATACCTGACAACTTAGCTATGTACCTAGAGCCAGTGTTATATTTTCATGATACTCTCAGTCAAGCCATGGTCAATAGAACTCAGTCAGTCATGTAACACAAGAAAACTCAGTAATTTAGTAATCTCAGTAGTATTCCAACAGTCAATGGAACTCAGTTAACTCAGTCTAGTTCAGCTCAGTTAATCATGTTTAGTGTCTATTCAGATGGGAGTAGGATTTAGCACCGAGTGAACCCAAGGATGGGAACTCACCTGCTAGTAGAGGGTGTGATTCTTAAAATCAATCCTTGCATTCTAGAACTACGTAGCCAGCGTAGGTTGAGACATCTAACCTACCAACCAGTTGAGGGTTCCCACCATTCTCATTTGAGTACCTTCCAGTTGAGGGTCACTCATAGTTTGTCCTTACCGGTGTCGTGATATTGATACCCTTCCAATTGGGGTTACAGATTGGACCCCAACTCAGTTCTATTGATTTAGTTGGGGTATGTCAGTTAGATGACTGCTTACCACAGTTACAGTTTCAGTCTTAGTCTCAGTAATAGAACTCATATAGTTCTACAAAATTCAGGACAGTCAGATATAATTAAATCAGAATAGTACGGAACTTAGTTAGTTCCATCAGAACCTAGACTATCAGATACAGTTGCTCAGTATCAGTTATCAGTAACTCATGTTATTAGTATTCAGACTCAGTAGTCAGTATTATCACGAATTCAGTTACAGTCATTTACTCATGTATGCATTCTCACATTCATGTTATATAGTTCGTTAGCATTGTTCATGCATTTGAACACTCTCCATTCAGCCTACCTCATATGTATACTAGTACATTCAATCGTACTGATGCATTTGTGCTATGGTTTTTAATACTATAGGTCTAGAAGCACGAGTTCCAGAGTATCAGTAGCACTCCAAATTTTAGCAACCAGATTTAGCAGTGAGTCCTCATCATTCGAGGATGATATTATTATTTATTTCATTATTTTTGTTTAGATTTTAGTAGATGGAGTTAGTTAGTGACGTGTCCTATCAACTCCTTATTCAGATAGTTCAGTTAGTTAGAGGCTTTTCAGACTAAAGTATGTTCAGATAGTTTATTTCAATTTATGTTTTGGTATTAATATAGCGTACTCTCAAATATTAGATTTTATCCTTTTTGAACCTTTTGGCATATTTCAATCTATTATTTCTACATTTAACATGATTTTATACAGTATTCAGGTACAAATATCAGTCATGGGTTAGCTTGTGGTCCTTCTGGGTCATGAGCACCGTGTAGTGTTTCGAGTACCAGATTCGAGGCGTTACAATTTGATACCTTGGAAAAATTTTAATTGATCAGGAAAGGCTTAAGACAGCTCAGAGCCAACAGAAATCATACACAGATGTGCAAAAAAAGTATCTTGAGTTCGAGATTGGTAACTATGTGTATTTGAAAATCTCTCTTATGAAAGGAGTGAAGAGATTTTTCAAGAAGGGGAAGCTCAGTCCCCGATATGTCGATTCTTACCAAATTCTTAGCCATTTTTGAAAGGTAGCTTACAAGCTTGAGTTGCCTTCAAATCTAGATTTAGTATATCCAATGTTTCATGTCTCCTTGCTTAAGAAGTGAATAGGTGACCCAGCAGTTGTAGTCCCTATAGAAGGCATAAATATTCATAACAGTCTCTCTTACGAAGAGGTTCCAGTCAAAATCCTTGATTACCAGATTCGCAGACTGAGGAACAAAGAAGTTCCTCTAGTCAAAGTCCTTTGGTGGAATCAGTCTGTTGAGGGAGATACTTGGGAAGGAGAAGCTAAAATTTGGATCAAATATCGTCACCTCTTCTCCGTGAACTTGACTCAATCCAAGGTAATAGTTTTCCTTAAACTTACTCAGTTTCATGCTCAGATTTCCCTTACAAATATGGTATCAGTTACCATTGCATATTCATTCATACATTCATGTGGCAGTTCAGTCAGATGTTCTTGCATTAGATATGCATGTTCAGTATGAGATACTCAGCTTATCAGCAATCCCAGTTATGTATTCATGAATCAGTTCAGTCATCTATTCATGCATCAAATATGCATGTTCAGTATGAAATTTCAGCATGTTTAGTTGTGCATGTTTGCTACATTAATTTAGTCTATCAGTATTTTTCATCCTAGTCAGTCTCATTCGAAGATGAATGTTTCCAAGGGGGAGATATTGTAAGACCCCACTAAAATCCTAAGTGTAACTCAGTCCCTTAGAGCTTGATAAGGGTTCCAGACTTAGAAAACTTTAGCTAAGTTAAAGAACTTAGTCTTTTCTAAAGCCCTCAAACTTTGGGGAATTAATTTATGACCTACCAACCTCTGAAAGTTAGTTTTTAAGTTGATTCATGATCGGGGGAGTCAATAGTACATCTTGGGTGAGTTTCAAAATTTTTGGACAAGCGTAAGGGCGTGTTTGAAACTCCAAAAATAGCAGCTCAAGGCGATTAACCCATGGAGCCTCGCCTAGTTCGGTGCTAGGTGAAGCCCACAATGGAGACTACGACACCTCGACTAGAGCGGTGCTGCAGAGCCCGCAGCGCCCTAGCCAGTTTGGTCCAGGTAATTTCTCCAGTTAAGTTTCACATTTTTAAGGGTAAATGGGTTATTTTACCTTCACCCAACAGCTCCATAACACGGGATTAAAGCCTAAAATAGCAAAATCACTTATTCTTTTCACAAAATCCTCTCAAGAATAAACCCTAGCTTTATCAATTTCAAGAAAAAACCTAAAGAATTCACCCCAATCTCCACAAAGTTAACAATTAAGGTATGTGAAGTGTTCATCCAAGGATTTCCTTTCACCCTTGTATTTCAAAAAACCTTTTAAAACTTGTATTCAGATTTCTATGATGTGGATTATATTGTGCTCATGTTGTTGTTGTATGGTTTCCAAGTTGAAATCTTTAATTAATTTCATGAAATCATGTTTACACGCGTGTTGAATTATGATTCTCTCATGTCGAAATCCTTGAATTGTGAATTTACTATGGTAATCATGATGCAGTAGCATGTTGTTCATGAAGAATAAGGTTATGCCTCCCATGCGTTTAAAAAAGTGCCTAAGTGAATAAATTATGCATTGTGACCCATTGGTGACCTTATGATGAATTTATGCTAGAACTACATGTTCCAAATTTGCTCCCATGTTAAAGCTATACTTTGTAAGTGTTTGATGGAATGTCCATAAGAATTGAATAGTGAAATTATGATATGCTAGCATACATTCCCATTCATGTACAAGTCTAAATATATGGCAAAATGTTTCAGTGACTGCATTATAAATAGTTGACTGTTGCCTTGTTATCAAGAATTGTCATGTATTAGTATTATCTGTGCTATTGAGTCCTGGGGGTATTTAATATGCGATAATTTAGCTATTTATCTAGAGCCAGTGTCAGTTACAAAATAGTATCAGTCAAGCTATGATCAGTAGTACTTTCAGTTAGTTACAAAACTCAGTAGAACTTAGTCAGTTACAGAACTCAGTAAAACTCAATATCAGTCCAGTTCAGTTTAGTACATCAGTTCAGTGTCTTTTAATTGGGAATAGGATTCAGCACCGAGGGAACCCAATGATAGGGAATCACTTGCTAGCAGAAGGTGTGATCCTTTAAAACAGTCCTTGCATTCCAGAACTACGTAGCCAACGTAGGTTGAGCTATCAACCTGCCAGTTGAGAGTTCCATCATTTTCATTTAGAGCACCTGCCAGACAAGGGTACCTCGGCATTTGTATTTACCCTTGGTATAGTACTGACACCCTTCTAACTAGGGTTACAGGTTGGACCCTAAATCAGTTTAGAGAAGAGGAATGTCGATTAGATGATTACCTCCCACTGTCTCAGTTTTCATTCTACTTTCAGCGTAGAACTCAGTTCAGTTCTATAGAAATTAGGACTGTCAGATACAGTCACTCAGTTTTCAGTAATACAGTATCAGTAAACTCAGCTATCAGTAAACCAATAATTCAAAATTCAGTATTTAGTGTTACCATGAACTCAGTTACATTTTAAGTATTCATGCATGTACTCTCGTTCAGATATGTTCATGTTATTTCAGTCAGTTATTGTTCATGCATATAAACCTATGTACATCAACTTACCTCACTAGAATACCAGTACATTCAAAGTACTAACGCTTATTTTTCTCTTGTACTATGATGTCTTATATCATAGGTTCAGACGCATGAGCCCCTGAGCGCACTTAGCAGCCCAATCTATCAGCAGCAGAGTTAGTGTTGAGTCCTCATAGTTCAAGGATATATTTATCATTTTAGTTATATCAGTACTCAGTTTACTTTAGTAGTAAGAGTTAGTTGGGGACTTATCCCAATAGCTCCTTGTTCAGACAGTAAAGGCTTTTCACACTAGATTATTTTAGATAAAAGTATCAGTATTTAGTTCTCAGTATTGATATTCAGTATTTATTTTAGATTTGAACCTTCTGGAAAAAATTTTCCTAATTTCCGCATAATTACAGTATCGTTATTCAGTTATTGCAGCAGGTACCAGTCATGGGTTAGCTTATGGTCCTTCGAGATTATGAACACCATGTAGCATCTGGGATAAAAACTTGGGGTGTTACAAAATTGGTATCAGAGCCTAAGGTTCAACAGATTCCTAGGAATTCTATAAGTCACGTCTAGTAGAGTCTTGTACATAGGTGTGTAGTGTGCCACACTTATAGGAAAGAATCTATGAGGCATTTTTAGGAAAAGTTTCCCTTCTTTCAGTATTTATGTTGTGCAAATGAGCATGAGATAAAGTTAAAAACCTCAGTCTAATCCTTTTTTTCCTTTCATTTACAGAATATGCCTCCTAAGAAGAACAAAAGAAGAACAGGAAATCAACCAACATCTCAGCCCGTTCAGGCATATCCTATGGACGAGCATGTCTCCCATACAGAATTCAGGGTGGTATTTGCTACTCTAGCCAATTCAGTAGCAACCCAGAATGAATCCCCAGCTGCCGTTCCAACCAACCCAGTGGCTAATACTGCTGTAGTTAGAATTCAGGACTTTACCCAAATTAACCCTTCATTATTTGCTGGGTCTAATTCAGATGAGTACCCACAGGAATTTCTTTATCAGGTGTAGAAAGTCACTAACATTATAGGGGTGACTTCCAATGAGAGTGCAGAGTTAGCTGCATATCAGTTGTAGGATGTGGCTCACTCATGGTTGAAGCAGTGGAAGGCAGAGAGGGCCACAGATGCAGGGCCTATAGAGTGGGAAGAGTTTTCCACTTCTTTTCTTAATAGGTTCTTCCTACTGGAGTTGAGGGAAGCAACAGTTTCGAAATTTATAAATCTAAAGCAGGGCAATATGACAGTGAGAGAGTATTCTCTCAAGTTTACTCAGTTATCTAAATATGCTCCTCATGTGGAAGCGCATAGCAGAGCTAAGATAAGTAATTTTGTGTCAGGTGTGTCTAGTAGTGTGGTCAAAGAGTTTAGCACTGCAATGCTGATTAAGGAGATAGACATATCTAGGCTCAAGGTCCATGCTCAGCAAATAGAGAAAGTTAAGGATAGGGAGAAAGAGAGGAAGAAAAAAAGGGCAAGGATAGGTAGTTTCAACTTTGCCCAGCCTAAGTCAGATGAAGGAAATTATTCTCAGTTTTGCTTGAAATCCTTACTTCTAGATCCATCCTCAGCCAGTGCTCCAATGGCAAAATTTAGAGACGTCAACAGAGATAGGGCACCAGTCCCTAAGCCTCAGGGTAGTATTAGCAGCGCTCGAACCAATCCTCTTTTCCAGAAATGTGGCAAAAACCACTAGGGTATCTGCAGGGCTAGAAGTGATGTATGTTTCGAGTGTGGTAAGTTAGGTCATAAAGTCAGATATTGTCCCCAGTCATAAGCATAATCGTCCCCCAGCCTAATCAGGTCACACAAATTAGTAGGCCTCTTCCAGTGCCACCAGTAGGCAACGCCCAAACAGAATCTATGTCCTTCAGTCCCGACAGGATCAAGAAAGTTCTCCTGATATTGTCACTAGTACATTACGAGCTTATCATTTACATGTTTATGATTTGCTAGATCCAGGAGATTCTTTGTCCTTTGTTACTCCCTACTTAGCTATTGACTTTGGAGTCAGTGTTGAAATTCTAGCAGAGCCTGTCTCAATCTCTACCCCAGTGGGTAAATCTATCATAGCCCGGTGGGTATACAGGAACTGTCCGATTATGGTATCTTAAAAAGTCACCTTAGCAGACTTAGTTGAATTAGTGATGACCTTTTTAATGTCATTCTTTGCATGGATTGGCTTCATTCCTGCAATGCCTCAGTCAACTACAGAAATAGAATATTCTAGTTTTAATTTCAAAATGAGCCCATCCTAGAGTAGAGGGGTAGTACTTTAGGACTTAAGGGTCAGCTAGTTTCCTACCTAATGGAAAGAAAAATGATATCTAAAGGGTGTGTCTACCATCTCGTTTGAGTCCAAGACTCTAGCTTAGAAACCCCTAATCTTGAATTAGTGTCATTAGCATGTGAATTCCTATATGTATTTCCCGAAGAGTATGTGTCATTGATTTTAAAGGTAGTTGGGATGACCACTTGCCTTTGATCGAGTTTGCATATAATAACAGTTATCATTCCATTATTCAGATACCTCCGTTTGATGCTCTTTATGGAAGAAGATACAGATCTCTTGTTGGTTGGTTTGAAGTAGGTGAGGCCCCAATAGCAGGGCTTGACTTGGTATTTGATACCTTGGAAAAAGTTCAATTGATTGGGAAAAGGCCTAAGACAACTCAAAGCCTACAAAAATTGTATGCAGATGTGCGAATAAAGGATCTCGAGTTCGAGATTAGTGACTATGTGTATTTGAAAATCTCTCCTACAAAAGGAGTGAAGAGATTTGGCAAGAAAGGGAAGAACAATCCCCGATATGTCGATCCTTACTGAATTCTCATCCATTTTAAAAAGGTAGCTTACGAGCTTAAGTTGCCTTCAAATCTAGATTTAGTACATCCAGTGTTTTATGTCTCCTTACTTAAGAAGTGCATAGGTTACCCAGCAGTTGTAGTCCCTATAGAGGGCATAGATATTCAGAATAGTCTCTCTTACGAAGAGGTTCCAGTCAAAATCCTTGATTACCAGATTCGTAGACTAAGGAACAAAGAAGTTCCGCTAGTCAAAGTCCTTTAGCGGAATCAGTCCATTGATAGAACTACTTGGGAAGCAGAAGCAGACAAGTGGACTAAGTATCCTTACCTTTTCTCCGAGAACTCATACTCAACCCAAGGTAATAATTTTCCTAAAACTTACTTAGTTTCAAGATCAGATTTCCCTTACAAACTTGGTATCAGTTACCATTGCATATTCAGTTATACATTTATGAGTTAGTTCATTCAGATATTCATGCATCAGATATGCATGTTCAGTATGAGACACTCATCTTATCAGTAATCCCAGTTATGTATTCATGAATCAGTTCAGTAATGTATTCAAGCATCAAATATGTATGTTCAGTATGAAATTTCAGTATGTCAGTAGCGACAGTCATATAATCATGTTCAGTTGTGCATGTTCGGTACATAAATTCAGTCTATCAATATTTCTTAGCTTAGTCAGTCTCATTCGAGGACGAATGTTCACAAGGGGGAGATATTGTAAGACCCAACTAGAATCCTAAGCATAAATCTATCCCTTAGATCTTGATAAAGGGGTCCCAAACTTAGAAAATTTCAACTAAGAGATAGAACTTAGTCTTTTCTAAAGCCCTAAAACTTTGAAGAATTTATTTACGACCTTTTCAACCTTTGAAAGTTAGTTTTTAAGTTGATTCGTGATCGGGAAAGTCAATAGTACATCTCGGGTAAGTTTTAGAACTTTCATAAAGCGTAAGGGCGCGTTTAAAACTCCAAAATAGCAAATCAAGGCGATTATCCCATAGTGCCTCACCCAGTTTGGTGCTAGATGAATCCCACGATGGAGACTGTGGTACCTCAGCTAGAGCGGCGCTCTAGAGCCCGCGGTGCCCTAGCCAGTCCTGTTCGGGTAATTTCTGCAGTCAGGTTCTGCCAGCTCTATAACTCAGGATTAAATCCCTAAATAGCAAATTCACTTATTCTTTTCACAAAATCCTCTCAAGAGCAAGCACTAGCTTCATTAAGTTCAAGAAACAAACCTCAAGAATTCACCCAATCTCCACGAAGTTAACAATTAAGGTATGTGAAGTATTTATCCAAGGGTTTTTTTCCACCCTTGGAGTTCAAGAAACCTTTTTAAAACTTGAATTATGATTTCTAAGATGTGGATTAGATTGTTCTCATGTTGTTAATGTTGTATGGTTTCCAAGTTGAGATCTTTAATGAATTTCTTGAAATTATGTTAGCACACGTGTTGAATTATGATTTTCTCATGTGAAATCTGTGAATTACAAATTTATTATGGTAGTCATAATGCATTAGCATGTTGTTCATGCCCAAGAATAAGGTTATGCCTCCCATGCATTTAAAAAAGTGCCTAAGTGAATAAATTGTGCATTGTAATCCATTGGTGACCTTATGATGAATTCATACGAGAACTACATGTTCCAAATTCGCTCCCATGTTAAAGCTATACTTTGTAAGTGTTTGATGAAATGCCCATGAGAATTGAATTGTGAAATTATGATATACTAGCATGTGTTTCCATTTATGTACAAGTCCAAATACATAGCAAAATATCTCAGTGACTGCATTGTGAATAGTTAATTGTTGTCATGTTATCAAGAATTATCATGTATTAGTATTATCTGCGCTATCGAGTCCTGGGGTTATCTAATATCCAATAATTTAGCTGTTTACCTAGATGCAGTGTTAGTTACAAAATAGTATCAGTCATGCCATGATCAGTAGTACTCTCAGTTTATTACGAAACTTAGTAGAACTCAGTCAGTTATAGAACTTACGAAAACTCAGTAAACTCAGTATCAGTCCAGTTTAGTTCAGTACATTATTTCAGTGTCTTTTAGTTAGGAGTAGGATTCAGCACCAAGTGAACCCAAAGATGGGGACTCACTTGCCAGCAGAGGGTGTGATCCTTAGAAGCAGTCCATTCTAAAACTATGTAGCCCGCATAGGTTGAGACATAAACCTGCCAGTTGAGGGTTGATGATGTATCTTACGTGACATTTTTGGGTACCACCATTCTCATTCATAGCACCTGCCAGATGAGTGTAACTCAAAATCTATCCTTACCTATGGCACAGTTCTGATACCCTTCCAACTAGGGTTACAAGTTGGACCCCAAATCAGTTTAGAAAAGGGGCATGTTGGTTAGATGATACCTCCCACAGTCTCAGTTTTAGCTCCAGTCATAATTTAAAACTCATTTAAGTTCTATAGGAACTAGAAATATCATATACAGTCACTTAGTTATCAGTAATAAAGTATCAGTAAACTCAGATATTAGTAAACCAGTAATTCAGAACTCAGTATTCAGTGTTACCATGATCTCAGTTATAGTTTAAGAATTTATGCATATACTCTCATTCAGTTATGTTCATGATATTCACTCAATTATTGTTCATGCATATGAACCCATGTACATCAGCCTACCTCAATTAGTATACCAGTACATTCAAAGTACTGATACATACTTTTCTCTTGCGCTATGATGTTTTATATCATAGGTTCAGACGCACGGCTCCCAGCCGTACTTAGCAGCCTAATCTATCAGCAGTAAAGGTAGCGGTGAGTTCTAATAGTTTAAGGACAGATTTATCATTCAGTTATACCAGTACACAGTTTACTTTAGTAGTTTGAGTTAGTTGGGGACTCATCCCATCATCTCCTTATTCAGATAGTAGAGGATTTTCAAACTAGAGTATTTTAGATAGATGTATCAGTATTCAGTTCTCAGTATTGATATTCAGTATTTATTTTAGTTTTGAACCTTATGGCAGATTTTTGCGTAATTTTTGCATAATTATAGTATTGTTATTCAGTTATTACAGCAGGTTCCAGTCATGGGTTAGCTTGTGGTGCTTCAGGATTATAAGCACCGTGTAGCATACAAGGTACAGACTTGGGGAATTACACATGCTTTACCCATTCCCATGCTTAAATTCATCACTTTTATTTATTTTTTGAAATGTCTGAATGATGGGTTTTGAGCAATGATCCTTTATTATGGAGTTTAGAGCTTCATGTGTCCTTGTTGTTATTTTCATTCAGTGCTGGAGGTTATGAACACCCGATACTTAGTTGTGTACATATTTTCAGTATCTTCAGAATGATTTCAACTATACCATGAGAATTATCATTCAGTCAGTTATTATGATCAGTTGTTTGTTAAGTTAATCTTAGTTCAGTCTAGTAATCCGTGTCTTTAAGTTGGGAGTAAAACTTAGCACTGAGTAAACATAGGGATGGTACCACCCCCATCAGTTAATCATGAGATGTTAGTAGCAGTCCCAAAGTTCCAGACCTATAGGCCACTGTAGACTTTGAGGGGTTCCCTATCAGTTAGGCTTGACACCTAGTCCTTTGGGACATCAGATTAGTGGATTCATAAAGCCAGTGTTAGTACCCATGGCACAGTACTGACACCCTTTCAACCAAGGTTACAAGTTGGCCCCCAATAATAAATTTAGGGCATATCAGTTATAGCTATCTCTCACAGTCTCGGTTCAGTATTTACTTTAGATTTGCTTGACTAAAGCATACAGTTTCTTAGCTATTTAGTTATAAGATTTCAGTCTTTTAGTTTACAGATAATTTCAAAAATGTATATATGCTTGGTCTTGAATTTTTTGTATTTCAATTTTTATGCATGTTTACTCAGATATCTCATATTATTTCAGTCAACAATTACTTTATGCACAGTTAACCCATGTATTTCAGCCTCACCTCATCTCATATACCAGTACATTCAAAGTACTGATCACATCCTTTCTTCTTGCTATGATGTCTTATATCATAGGTTCGGGTGCATAGTTTTCTAACTACTCTTAGATAGTTCAGCATTATAGCAACAGCAACAATGGTGAGTTCTCATTTTTTGAGGACAAGTTTATCTTTCATTCAGTTATTTTAGTATTCCTTTATTTCAGTCAGTTAGAGTTAATTCGGGGTTTGTCTCGTCAACTCTATAGTCAGTCAGTTAGAGGTTTTTTAGACATTCAGATAGTCAGTTAGTTTATCAGTGTTATCAATTGGATTTTAGTATTTTTTTTAGATATTTTTAGACTTGCAGCTTCAGTTATATTTTTAGTATTTAAAACCTTATGGAATTTATCAGTTGTTTTCCACATATGTTTTTATTAATAGTTACTCAGTGCTCACAGTAGGTACCAGCTTATGGGTTAGCTTGTGGTCAGTTATGGCCATAAGCATCGTTGTCGTGACTGGGGGTAGCCTTGGGTCGTTACAAAACTTGGTATCAGAGCCAGGTTTTATAGTGTCCTAGGGAGTCTAAAAAGCCGCGTTGAATAGTGTCTTGTACATGGGTGTGAAGCGCACCACACTTATGGACAAGTGGCTACAAGAAGTTTTAGGAAAAGTTTCCCTTCTTTTAGTATTCATGTCATGCAAAAGAGCATGAGCTCTATTTAAACTCTCTTTCCAAATCATTCTTCCTTCTATCTATAGATAATGCCTCTCATAAGAAACAACAGAAGAAGAAATAAAAATCAGCCTACACCTTCGTCTGTTTAGAAAGATCCCCTGAATGAGCATGCCTTTTATGCCTAGTTTAGAGTTGCATTCACTACCTTAGCTCATTCAGTAGATACTCAGAACAATTAGCAGGCTGTTATTCCAGCTAATATAGTGGGAAATACAGCTGCATCTAAGATTTGGGATTTCACCCAAATAAATCCCCCTGTGTTTTTGGTATCCAAGTCTGAGGAAGATCCACAGGAGTTTCTTGATATGGTTCAGAAAGTGACTAATATCATGGGTGTCACTTCAAGTGAGATTGTAGAGTTGGTTTCTTACCAGTTATAGGATGTGGCTCATACGTAGTATAAGTAGCGAAAGAAAGATAGGGATGCAGATGCAGGGCCTGTAGAGTGGGAGGAGTTTGTTACAGCCTTTTTAGACTGGTTCTTCCCTTTATAGTTGAGAAAAGCTAAGGTGCAAGAGTTCATTAATTTGAAACAGGGTAGTATGAATGTGAAGTAATACTCGCTTAAGTTTACTCATTTGGCAAGGTATGCTCCTAATGTGGTTGCAGACAATAGGTCTAGAATGAGTAAGTTTGTTTCTCGTGTAACTGATAGTATGGTTAAGGAGTGTAGAACTGGTATGTTTATTAATGAGATGGACATATCTAGGATCTTGGTCCAAGCTCAATAGATTATGGAGTAGAAGCTTAAGGAGAAAGAGAGAGATAATAAGAAGACCAGAACAGGTAGCTTTAACATTTCTCAACCAAGTTTAAAAGGTGCTAACCATTCTCAATTTAATCAGAAATCTTCAGGCACATCTCCATCTTTATTTAGTGTACCAGGGCCAAAGTTCAGGATTGACAGTCAACTAGATCACCAGGCTCTAAATCTCAGGGTAGCATGAACAATGGTCGTACAAATCAATTATGCGGAAAGCATGGCAAAAATCACCAAGGTGTACATAGAGCTAGTAGTGATGTGTGTTTTGGATGTGGCAAGCTAGGCCACAGGATAAGGGAGTGTCCTATAAGTATGTAAAAGGGTATAAATAATCACCAGTAGGGTCAGACTAACTCTTTAGCGGCGCCAGCAGGTCATCCGACTCAGCAGGGCGCTGCTTCCAGTGCCACCAATGGACAGCGCCAGAATAGGTTGTATGCACTTTAGTCTTGATAGGATTAGGAAAATTTTCCTGATATGGAAATGGGTACGTTGCATATTTTTCACCTTCATGTTTATGATTTATTAGACCACGGAGTTTCACTCTCCTTTGTAACCCCCTATATAGCAGTTGATTTTTGTATCAATCTCAAATTTTTAGTAGAACCCTTCTCAGTATCTACTCTAGTAGGTGTCTCTATTATAGTCAGGCAGGTATTCAAGAACTGTCAGATAACAATATCCCAAAAATTCACTTCAGTTGACCTTGTGGAGTTAAAGATGACTAATTTTGATGTCATTCTTGGAATGGATTGGCTCTACTCATGTTATGCCTTAGTTGATTTCAGAAATAGATCGTTCACTTTCAGTTTCCTAATGAACCAGTTATTGAATAGAGGGATAGTACTTCAGTGCTTAGGGGGGAAATTGTGTCATATCTTAAGTCAAAGACTCTAGTTCTTAGACCTCAAGTCTCGAGTCAGTTTTAGTAGTAAGGGAATTTCTAGATGTGTTCCCTGAAGGTCTTGGAGTTTCTCCCAAAATAAAAATTGACTTTAAAATAGATATCCTTCCAGATAACCAGCCTATCTCTATTCTGCCCTATAGAATGGCTTGAGCTGAGCTTAGGGAGTTGAAAATATAGTTAAAAGATCTCCTAGATATGGGATTCATCAGTCCTTTTTGTGCATAAGAAAGACGGTTCTTTCAGAATATGCATCGACCACCGTTATTTGGATAAAGTCACAGTGAAAAATAAGTATCCACTTTCCAAGATTGATGACCTGCTCGACCAACATCAGGTTGCCAGTTTTTTCTCTAAGTTAGACCTCAGATCAGGCTATCATCGTCTAAGGGTCAGAGAATATTACATTCCTAAGACATCCTTCAGAACTCGATATGGTCACTTTGAATTTCTAGTTATGTCTTTTGGACTAATGAATGCCCCAACAACTTTTATGGACTTGATGAATAGAGTGTTCAAGTAGTACTTGGACATATTTGTCATCGTCTTTATTGATGATATTATTGTCTACTCCCGTAGTGAAAATGATTATCCAGACATCTCAAAATTATATTGTAGGCTCTTAAAGCCCATCAGTTATTCATCAAATTTAGTAAGTGAGAGTTTTGTCTAAGATCACTATCTTTTATTGGCCATATTATTTTCGGTGATGGCATTAGAGTTGACCCTAAGAAGATCAAAGCTGTAAGAAACTGGCACAAACCTATCTCTCCCTCAGATATCATAAGTTTCTTGGGTTTGGCTGGCTATTACAGATGATTTATTGAAGGGTTTTCATCTATTACATCCCCCATGTCTCGATTAACTCAAAAGAAAGTCAAATTTTAGTGGTTAGATTCTTGTAAAAAGAGTTTTCAAGAGTTTAAGACTCGACTTACCTCATCCCCAGTCTTGACTTTGCCAAATAGTTTAGATGGATTTGTTTTTTACTGTGATGCTTCTAGAGTTGGGCTAGGTTGTGTATTGATGCAAATAGGTAAGGTCATAGCCTATGCCTCTAGATAGCTTAAACCCTATTAAAAGAACTACCCTACCCATGATCTTGAGTTGGCAGCTATTGTTTTTTCCTTGAAAATTTGGAGGCATTATCTTTATGGAGTTCATATTAATGTGTTCACGGATCAAAAAAGTTTGCATTATATGTTCTTACAGAAAGATTTTAATCTTCGAACAGAGAAAATGATTAAAGTTATTGAAAAATTATGATATGAGTATGTTGTATCATCCGGGAATGGCCAATATAGTAGCAGACACCCTTAATAGATTGTCTATGGGTAGTGTTGCTCATGTTGAGAATGATAAGAAGAGGTTAGTTCAGGAGGTTCATCAGCTTGCTAGAGTAGGTTTTTGGTTGGTGGATTCAGTTGAAGGTAGTATTTGGGTTCAGAATAGTTTGGAATCTTCTTTGGTTGTCGAAGTAAAAGAAAAGCAACATAGGGATTCTAGTTTGGTTAAGTTGAAGGAATCAGTTATAGATCAGAAGGTAGAGGTTTTCTCCCAAGGGGGAGATGGTGTGTTGCGATGTTAGGGTAAGCTGTGTGTGCCAGGTGTTGAAGGTTTAAGAAAGTGGATCCTTGCATAAGCGCATGGTGTGCATTCTTCTATTCACCTAGAAGCCACTAAGATGTACCGTGATTTGTAAAAAATCTATTAGTGGAGTAGTATGAAAAGGGATATTGCAGATTTTGTAGCTAAGTGTTCTAATTATCAACAGGTTAAGGTTGAGCACCATAGGCCTAGTAGTACAATGCAGGAGTTCAGAATTCCTACTTGGAAGTAGGAAGATTTGAACATGGATTTTCTGATGGGTTTGCCCTATTCGCATCGTCAACATAATTTGATATGGGTTATTGTAGACAAAATGACCAAATCAGCCCATTTCTTGCTAGTTCATACTTCCTATTCAGCCGAGGATAACACCAAGCTCTATATTAGAGAGTTAGTTAGGTTGCATGGAGCCCTATTGTCTATCATTTCAGATAGAGGTACTTAGTTTACCTCTTATTTTCGAAAAGCATTTCAGAAGGGTCTTGGTACCCAGGTTTATCTTAGTCAGTTTTTCATCCTCAGACAGATGGTCGGGCAGAGAAGACGATTCAAACCCTAGAGGACATGTTGAGATCATGTGTTATTGGCTTTAAGGGAAGTTAGGATGACCACTTACTTTTAATTGAGTTTGCCTACAATAACAGTTATTACTCCAGTATTCAGATGGATCCATTTGAGGCTCTCTATGGGTGGAGATGTAGATCTCGTATTGTTTGGTTTGAGTTAGGTGAGTCCACTTTGGTAGGGACATATTTAGTGTTTGATGCGATAGAGAAGGTTCAGCTAATTAGGAAGAGATTAATATAGCCTAAAGCCATCAGAAATCTAATGCAGATGAGAGGAAAAGAGACCTTAAGTTTGAGGTTGGTGATTTCATGTATTTGAAAATCTCACCTATGAAGAGAGTAAAGATATTTGGCAAGAAGAGGAAGCTCAGTCCCTGATATGTTGGCCCTTACAGAATTTTGAGTCATTTTGGGAAGGTAGCTTATGATCTTGAGTTGCCTGCAGATTTGGCATCAGTGCATCCAGTGTTCCATGTCTCTTTGTTAAAGAAGTGTATTGGTGACCCAATGGTTGTAGTTCCCTTAGAAAGCATAGATGTTCAGGATAGCTTTCTTACGAAAAAATCCCAGTCTAGATCGTCGATCGTCAGATTCGTAGACTAAGGAACAAAGAAGTTTCCTTGGTCAAAGTTCTTTGGTAGAATCAGCCCGTTAAGGGAGCCACTTGGGAAACAAAAGTAGATATGCATACCAAGTACCGTCATCTTTTCTCTGTAAACTCAAACTCAACTTAAGGTACCAATTTTCTTAGATTGACTCTTTTCTATTCTCAGTCTCAGCTATATAATTATTCCCATGTCTTTGATGCATTCACAAATTTAGTTCAGTCATGTATCATATTTCAAACTCAGTCATGTAATCATGTTTTCAATTATGCATGTTCAATATGTGATTTCAGTTTCCCCAGTATTCTCAGCTTAATCAGTCTCATTCGAGGATGAATATTCCCAAGGGGGAGATATTGTAATTCCCTAGATTTTTCTTATCTTAGTTTAGCTCTTAGTTGCATGCATAAGAGGCTTAAAGCCTGAAAATTCCACTAAGTGTTAGGGACTTAGTCATATTTTTGGCCTCTTAACTTCGAGGATTTTTAAATGGGTCTTTCTTACCCCGATACATAGGTTTTTGAGTTATTTCATGTTCAGGGGGTGTAAGGAGCACGTCTCAGAGAAGTTTCAGATTTTTCAGACGAGGATTGGGTCATGTTTGGATTTTGATTCCAGAACCTCACTGCGATAGTGGCGTATCGCAGTGGGTATAGCGATGAGGCCTTCATCACATCGCGATGGGTATAGCGATGAGGCCTTCATTGCATCGAGGTGGATCTTTAATCCTCACTCCAGTTACGAATTAAATCTCTTGAGGGCAGTTACATCTTTTTCCATTGACCCAATTCGTAAAAACATAAATTAAAATGTCGGTTAGGGAATTAAATGCCTATTTTCCCCCAATTTTTCTCTCAAACATAAACCCTAATCATCCCCTAAGTTCATCAATTTCATTCCTTTCTCTCCAGGGAAACAAAGAATTCAAGTTTCCTAATCTAAGAACTTTCAAGAAAAGCATCAAGATTGTGTTTCTCTTTCAAGCTTAAGGATTGAAGGTATGTTTGATGTTCATCCATGGGTCCTTTTTACCCATGGAGTCCAAGAATCCCCTTTTGATATCAAATTATGAGTTTTTACATGTTTATGATGAATTGTCTCCATGAGGTTGTTATTGATTTTGATTACAAGTTATATTGCAAGTGTTTTTCAATGGAATGAGCCCTTGCATGATTTGAGTATTGAAATCCTCATGTTAAATCCATAATTCATGGTTTAGTATTGTAACTATGTTTTTAATCACATTCTTTACCCATTCCCATGCTTAAATTCATGACTCTCATGTGTTTGATGAAATGTCTAAGCGATGAGTTTTGAGCAATGATTCTTTGTTATGGTTTTTAAAGCTTTATGTGTCTTATTGTTATTTTTATTCAGTGTCGGAGTGAACACCTGATACTTAGTTGTTTACATAATTTAATATCTTTAGAATTATTTCAGATATACCATGAGCATTGTCTTTTAGTCAGTTACTATGATCAGTTGTTTGTTCAATTAATCTTAGTTCAGTCTAGTAATCAGAGTCTTTCAGTTGTGAGTAAAACTTAGCATCGAGTGAACGTAGGGATGGCGTCTCCTCCGTCAGTTAAGCATAAGGAACTTGTCTCCCCCGTTAGTTAGGCATGAGACGTTAGTAGCAATCCCTAATTTCCAGACCTACGCCACCACCGTAGACTTTAAGGGTTCCCCCATCAAATAGGCATGACACCCTAGTCCTTCAGAACATCAGATTAGTGGATCCACACAGCTAATATTAGTACCCACAGCACGGTACTGACACTCTTCCAACTGGGGTTATAGGTTGGACCCCAACAATAGATTTAGGGCATATAGGTTATAGCTAGCTCCCATAGTCTCAGTTCAGTAATCAATACAGAATTCAGTTCAAGTTTACTTGACCAAAGTATATAGATTATCATCTATTCAGTTATCAGATTTCATTATTTTGGTTTACAAATTATTTTTAAAATATATATATGTTTGGTCTTGCATTCTCAGTATTTCAGTTTTCATGCATACTTACTTAGATATCTCATATTATTTCAGTCAGCCATTACTTTATGCACAGTTAACCCATGTATTTTAGCCTAACCTCATCTCATATACCAGTAGATTCAAATTACTGACCACATACTTTCTTTGCGCTATGATGTCTTATATCATAGGTTTGGATGGACAGTTTCCTAATCGTGCTTGGATAGTGCAGCATTACAGCAGCAGTAGCAGTGGTGAGTCCTCATCTTTTGAGGACAACTTTATCTTTTAATCAGTTATTTCAGTATTCCTCTATTTCAGTCAATTAGATTTAGTTTGGGGTTTGTCCCATTAACTCTACAGTCAGTCAGTTAGAGGCTTTTTAGATATTCAGGCAGTCAGTTAGTTTATCAGTGTTATCAGTTGAATTTCAGTATTTTTGTAGATGTTTTCAGACTTGCAGCTTCAGTTACATTTTTAGTATTTAAAACCTTATGGTATTTACCAGTTGTTTCCGCATATGTTTTTATTATTAGTTACTCAGTGCTCACAAATGGTACCAGCTTATGAATTAGCTTGTGGTCACTTGTGGCCATAAGCACTATTATCACAACTAGCGGGTAGCCTCGGGTCGTGATAATGTGTGTTTGGGGCATTCTATTTCTCAGAAACTACATGCCACTGTATGTTGTTTCATCTTGTCCAAATGGATATGTAGCTTGTCCTAACGGCCATGTCATATATTATTCGGCTTGTCCAAACAGACATATTTAGGTGATCACCACAGTTAGTCTTTATACCCTAAAACTTGAGCCCTTTGGATGAGGTTTTGAGTTATCATGCCTTTTCGATGAGGCTTTGAGTCATCAAACTCTATATTGCTCGCATGATTTATGTCGGTTACGAGAATCTCGCGCATAAAAGACAGTTTTAGAAACTAAGTATAGTGTCTCGCCCAGTTTATCAAATGATACTTTGTTATTCAAACCAGTAGGTGGTGAGTTCTCTTTATTCAAGGACTCCGGTCAATTTCTAGATTCAATATTTTATTTCTATTCATTTATATTGATTAGGGATAGCTGAGAGTCATATCCCGGCTACCCATAGTCAGTATTAGTAGAGGCTTTATAGACGGTCAGTCAGAGTTGGTGTATTCAATTTCAGTTTTGTTTTGTATAACTAGAGTTGTAAGTTTTTAAATAACATTGAATTGAACAAGTCCAACTAAAGACATATCTTCCGCATATTATTTCCAGTTATATGTAGTTTATTTAGTTGTTCACGAATTATGCCTGTATTATGGGTTAGCTTGGTATCACTTATGGTTCTAAGCACCATTCGACTTCTTTTGAAGGGTCCTCTTTTAGCTTCTGGACAATTATAAGCAACATGACCATATCTACCACAGTTATAACACTTACCTTTATTCCTATTTTGATCAGCATATTATTTTCCCTTGGAGTAATTTGGTTTTCCTCTTCTTTGATTTCTGAATTTTTTATATTTTTGAACAACTGTCCTTGTGATGAGAGCAAGTTTATTTTCATCTAAGGAATCATCTTCTTGTTCATTTGTAGTTTGGAAGGCCACAGTTTTCTTTTTTTCATCTTGTTGTTGATCTTTCTTATTCAAGTAAGTCTTTTTAAGGGCAATGAGATCTCTTCTGCCTTCATAATAAGTCATTTTATTTAAGTTCATACTTTCAAGAGCCACATTCCTTAGAAAGCCACTGAGGATGGAAATTTCTAATAATTCTGGAGATCTAATCTGCTACAGGATAGGTTTTTCCTACAGCTTTGAGTTCTCCAATAATTTTGCGAAACTTGGTAAATGTTTCTTCATTGTATTCATCATCCTTCATCTTGGACAGTTCATAGTCATAAACTAATAAATTTACAAGAGTTTGCTTGATATTCTTAGTTCCTTCATATGTCACCTCTAATTTATCCCATATTTCTTTGGCTGTATCACAATAGGAGATCTTCTCATACTCTTCACCACTAACTTCACTGTACATCATATTTTTTTGCCTTAAAGTTGGTCTGAATGATATCCATTTATCCATCAGTGTAGTCTTTTAGAGATGGAATGTTTTTAGTGGATGTTTCACCACTTTTGGATTTCTTTTTATCTCTGTCTTTACTTGTAGATACAAGTGGAAGATTACCAAGTTTGATCACCTTTCATACTTTGACATCATAAGATTTGAAGAAAGTTTTCATCCTTATTTTTCAATGAGAGAAGTGTTTCCCATTGAAATAAGGAGGTCTACTTTGGGATGTCCCTTATGAAAATAAGGCTCCAGCAATATTTTGTGTCATGATCTTTTCTCACTTATGATTAAACAAATAATTGTGAGTCATCGCTCTTATACCAATTCAAAATAATAAGAGGGGGTGAATTATTTCTTTTCAATTAGATAGTCGACTTCCTTAGACAGTCAATCAACTATTGATGCAAACTGAAAAATTCAAGAAGTGCTAAAAGTAAATGACAGCAGATATTTTATACTAGTTGGGACCTGTAATAGGTCTTACTACAGTCTCTTTTGGTTCCAAGAGATGCTACTAGTTCTTCATAATTGGAATCAAAGTATAAGGATTGAGTCAGGCTTTTTGGCTATGACTCACATTCTTTTTCTTTCTTTCTCACTTTGATACAATGTCTCACTAGCTATGTGTTTCTCTCTTCTCCTTTTTAATACACTGTAAAACTCAAGAGAATACAATATTTGAATAAAGTAGAGAAAAGAACTAGAAAAGGTTGAGTCAAAAGTATATCTCTTCCTTTATTTTTGTAATGCTTATATAGTAGTGATTGAACTACTACTAGTTGTTGAAAGTTAGATATAGAAGGTATCTCAAAAGTTTTTTCTTCTTGGGAATGAATAATGAATATTCAATTTCCAAGAATAACTAAAGACTAAAAGGAAAATATAATTAATTAAAATTTGTGCAAAGAAAAGAGACAGGATCCCATGATTTAAGTGATCCTTTAAATGCATCAATCTTCTTTCTTTCATGGAATATTTTCTGAGGTACTTCCTTTTTGAGCATTATTGAGTATTTCATCTGATTCTCCTTTTTCATAAATTCCTGCAAATCAATCACTTCCTGCTAATAAATCATGCAAATATATCGTTCATCAAAATTTAATATTATCACTTTCGTATTTTACCTAGGTGAACTTTTTCATCTGTCAACACTTTGCTTCATCAAGATCCATGAACAGTTTCTATTAAAGTTACAAAACAATTCGTACTAAAGTTATGTGATGATCCTTCATAATTTGAGACAATACTAGTTTTGTTCATTAGAACTTATAATGATTCATCAAGATATGTGGTAAATTCTTACCCATAAATTCTTTTTGTATAACTTTATTCAAATGAGGTTAAAAAATGAATAATAGCACAAACTCAACCTATTTAGACAAGGGAGAATTTTCTATATACACAAAATTAGATTTGTATTTATCAAACGTAGCAAGAGAATTACGTTTTACCAAACAAGCAAGAGTTTGTTTCCAAACCATGTACGAAATCACACTTTGAATCTCGCTCCGCTCAAGGCTTAAAATTTTGTTTACAATTTTCGTGTATGAAAATTGTACAAATCAGTATGAAATGTGTATATCTTTGTGTGTGAAAACTGTTTAAAATTGGTATAAAATATGCATCTCATTCAAGGCTTAGAATTTCACTCACAATTTCATGTATTAAAATTGTATAAAATCGGCATGAAATATGTATATAATTGTATGCGTAACTTTTATATAAATTTCATCTAGATTTCTTATAATTTAACACAACTACAGCAACATTGAATACATCTTTCATACATTATTCATACAAATTAAAACCAACTACAACATACATACAAACTTTTATAGAAAAAAAATAAAAAAAGTCAATTTTCATACAAATTCCTCGAGGGCATGCATTGGTGTGACTACGTCGATATACAAGGTGGATTCATCGACTAGAGCATGCTCTACTCCACAAGCTTGGGTGTGTTTCCAAGTTAATATGCTTGCAGTCAGTGGAAACTTGATCAAATTGTAGAAAAGTACATGCATTGATTTGAGATGCCTAACAAAATATCAGTTCAATACTTCTAGTAGCTCAATTGGCATGAATATTATAAATATTGTTTTGGTGAATATCTAAATTTAATTGTTTAATAATTAATAAATTAATCAAATAAATTTAATTATATACTACTTTCGTAACTTTAATTAGCATAGGCTCTGATACCAATTGTAGGGGGTACGGATAAGTTGGGTAAATAAATAGATAAATAGAAGTAAATAAATAGATAAATAGATCTATTATAATTCTAATGGATCTATTTTTAATTGTGCATGGATGTTTCTTAACTTCTCTAAATATTTTTATTTTATTAGTATTCATATCTTAGAGGGTGATTATGTGGTAATTGATTAAAAGCTTTACTATAGTATTCTTTAGTTTTTTCTCTTAGTCTTTGTAATTCTTCTATATTATTTTGGAGGTATTCTAAATATTCTATATCTTTTATTCTAAAATATTCAATTAAATTTTCTTTCATAAGTATCTCCGTTGCTCTTATTTCTTCCATATCTTGTCTCCAATATTTTAAATACTCATAGTCTATCATTTTATCCTAAAGTAGTTGTGATACTGCAAATTTCTTTGTAATAATTTATTCTAATTGTACTATATCTGATAGTAAATTCTAGGTTATCTATCTCGTTAATTATCCTGTCTTTTTCATCTATGAATAATTCTATATCTAAATCATAATCTAAAATGTCTTTTAATTCTAATTGTTTTATGGTTTTATTTATCCAAATTGATCTTTATTTTAATTGTTCTCTTCCTTTTCTAAGCTGGTTTTTATAATTAATTTCTTCATATAGCCAACTCTGTTTTTCTCTAACTCTTTGAATATATTCTAGCATTTCTTAATCTGTATAATATCCATCTGAATAATTATCTAGGAAGTAATAGTGATTGTCATCACTTAAGTATATTTCTCCTAACTTGTCTTCTATCTGATTTATATCTAACTCTTCATCTTCAATGTTAAATATTTTTCCCATATTATTTTCTTTACGTCTATAATTTCTATATCTCTAAGTATGTATAAAACTAGTACTTCAAAATTATCTGTCATTTAGGTGGGTTAATTAAATGTTTTTTTATAATTTTCTTTAGTTGTTTGTTTTAATCTTATTAATTCTTCTATATTTTCATTAAGGTATTCTATATAATTTATATCTTTGGTTCTCATATATTCTTCTAAATTTGTTTTCATTAGTTTTTCTATTAATTGTATATTTTTTATATCTATTTTCCAATATTGTAAGTATACATAATTTATCATAACTTATGTGTAGGTTTAGTATGTAGGTATTTGTAAGAGTAGTTAGGTAGGTGTGGTATATAATTTATTCTAGTCATAAAATATTTATCAAATATTTTTCCAATATGATTTTTCTTATATCTACAATTTTTATATCCTTAAGTACATACAAAACAAGTATTTTAAATTTATCTACCATTTCATCAGATAAATAAGTATTCATTTTTCATATGATGCTTTTTCAAAATATTCCCTTCAATCATACACATAACAAAATATGATCATTTTAGATTACTATATACTAGATTATTCTTAAATAACATATTCTTCGGTCACTATTAACATGGTAATCTGGATACTTTTCCCTTAAACAGTGCCTCTACTCTGGCTACTCCCCTATCACAGCTTTCTTGCCTCACCGGTTTCACCTTTAGGATGACATAGTTCTTAGGAATTTTTCTCCTTTTTCACTTTGCTAATAAACTTCTTAACATACTATTTTTTGAATAATTCTACTATAAAGTAACTACCATGAACTTATCTTATCATATCATGATTGTTAGAAATTTATGAATTCAGCTATTCATAATCATAAATAAATATACCTGTTCTGGTAGGTTTGATAATTCTGGGCTTTGTTCATCCATAGTTTTTTCCATTGAAATATACCTGTTTTTAATAAATATTCAAAAGTTTGTTGTGAAAGAAGAGTGTTTGTTTCAACTCATGGAGGCTTGCTTTCATTCTGCCTTCGATGCCTTTTATTTATAATGTTCAAAAAATGCGTAAACTTTTTACATCTTTACACCTATAACTTTACACGTAACCTACCTACTTCAAAAAGTCTTCTAAAAAGATAAAAACTAATTAAATCCTATAAATGTCTATACAATTTAAGACTAAGCTATGAATAGCTTTACAAAAAGTCTTTCTACATAAAGACAGAAACTAAATTATCAAAGACTAATAATGGCATATGTTTTCCAAAAGTCTTAAAGTAAATAGTATCTAATAAATAATTTACGTAAAGTTTTCAAGAAAAAGTATCTATTCTTCCATATGTAACTTTTAACTTTAATTAACTTGTCTCTCTATTATTGCTCTGTTGTTATCTTCTTCTTGTCGTATTTGCTGCTTTTCTATCTTCTTTCCAGCTGGCATGCTTATCTTCATTCTAGTTATACGTCTGGCATAACGTTATCTTCTCTTTTACATCTCAAACATTGATGGTCTGGATATTTGTGTCCAATTATCTTGCAATATCTTGTAAATAATCCGTCTGAAATAAATCCTTTCTTAATTGCTCTTGCAGTAGATTGTTTTTCTGGTTTAAGTAACATCATTATCCATTGTCTGACCTCTTTCATATTTGTTTGTCGTAATTCTCTTGAATTTGAATAAATCATTTTATGGTCTCTTGAATAATAGCTCCATATTGGGTGTCCATTGATATAATTATTTGCTAGTTCTTGAATGATTGTAGCTAGTCCAATAAGTCATTTATTTGCGTAGAAATCAGGTATCTCAATTCTGGGTATCTATGGTTGCTGTACAATATCTTCCGATATAATCATATATCTGGTTAATCCTATTTTTACAACTTGTATAACTAGTTTGATCTCGTCATATAATATCTCTGCTGGTGCAGTATAAAACTTTATATAAAATAGATTTCCTTTGGTTACCCTTTTATAAGTGGTGAATATTTTATGTAATTCTTCCATAGCTGATAGTTCTGCTCTATCTTGGGTATATATGGTATTTAATAATCCATAGTCTAAACAAGTTTTTATTAAGCTTGGGTTAGTTTTTAGTAGTGCGATTAGCTTGTTATGACCTTGCAATCTTTGGGTTATATAGCTTGTGTTTGGTTCTTGGATATCTGTAGCTCTGGGGTTAAGGTTTAGAAAAGTTTGTACTTTGTAGATATTTTCTATGTATCCTTGGGCTAGATGGTTATAAGTTTTTTTATTTTAGTTCAAACTATCTCAATATGTGGTGATTTGTGGGGGTATACACAAGGGGTCTTTTGTATTTTTGGTATAAATGACTTCTCAAATATCTTATTCATGTTTTTGTTCTGGTGTCTTTGTCCACTAACTCCTTTGCTTGTACCTGCAATTGTAAATTGATAAACGTCATGGGTTTTATGGAGTGTCCCAACATCTCCTTTTAGCACTGGAATTTTAATGTCTTCCGATCGATATAGCTCTGCACACTGCTGAGTTAGCTGATTTGTAGCTTCAGACTTCAGTTTAACTTCAGTAGTCTTTAGCTTTTCTATTTCATTATCCATACTGTCCACTTTCATTGAAGCATAGTTAGGGTTTTGAGTATCTTTTCTTAAGCATCATCTTCTATTTTATCAGTCTGTGTAACTTTGTCTTGATATGTAATCTGCAATAACATTTTTGTTAGTACTAATTACTTCAATTGTAAATGTAAAATTTAATATATTCAATACTAGTCTCTGAATCTCTTTTGTTGTAACTGAATTTTGTATTTTCTTTGTTAGCCACCACCGAACCTGGGTATTATCTGTTCTCATAATAAATTTATTATATACAATATATGGTTCAAATGCTAATAAACATTTATATAATGAACATAATTTTTTTCTATTTATTTCCCATTTTATTTCTGTTTCATTAAACATACCTGAGTAGTATCTGCAATGATGTTCTAATTTTTCATTCTTGTATCTATATTTAAATACTCCTCCATAACTATATTCACTTGCATCTGCTTCAACTATATATGTAAATTTTTTATTTTCATCTGGGAAATGTAATTTTGGTAACTTTTTACAAAGTATTTTTATTTTGTGAACTTGTTTTTTATCTTCTTCGTTGTAATTATATTCTACATCCTTTTTTAATTGTTTCTTTAAAGGCTTTAGATTTTCTGCTAATTTTGGTATATATTCTCTTACTTGGTTTACTAATCCTAAAAATGATTGTAATTTCTTTTTAGTATTTAATTCTTCTTTTGAATTTATTATTTTTTGTACTATATGTTGTTGCGTTTTTACACCACTTTTATCTACTTGCATTCCTAAAAATTCTATCTGGTTTTTCATAATTTCGTCTTTATTTTCACTTAAACTTATTTCCGATTTTTCTATTATATCTGTAAATTGTTCTAACAATTTTAAATGTTCCTCTTTAATTTTTGTATATAGTAGTATATCATCTATGTATACTATACAATTAGGTAATTGTTTAAAATAACTACCCATAAAATGTTGATATCTACCTGGTGTATTTTTATATCCAAATGGTAATACGTTCCATTCATAAAATCCTTGTGGTACCGTAAATGCGGTTAATTCTTTAGATTCTTCTTCTAACTTTAATTGGTAAAATCCCGATTTACAGTCAAATTTACTAAAATAGTTATATCCTTGTATTTGTCTTATTTTTAATATCTTATTTGGTATTGGATAATTATATGTCATAGTTTTTGCATTTAAATTTCTATAATCAATAACCATTCTACTTTTACCTCTTTTTTGTTCACTATGTTTATTTACTATAAATGTTAGACTATTGTGTTTACTATTATTTTTTTGTATATACTGTTTTTCTAATAATTCATCTATATGCATTTTAAATTCTTTTAAATCGTCAAAGTTATATATTAATGGTTTTTGAGTTATTATGCTATTTTTATCTATTAATTTAATTTTTATAGTAGTTTTATATTTTTTCCGTTCTTTTAATGGATCTTCACTATATAATTGTCTTAATTTTTCCTTTATTATTTCTACCTTATCTATTGAAAATATAGTTATTGCTTTTTTATTTATCAAAATACAACTAGTTCTACTGTGTCTTTTGTATTTTTTATATTTTTTAATTTTTGTGTAATTTTTTCGCTTCCTTCTATCCAATCAGTTTTCTTTCTTATTTTATTAATAACTCTTTTTGCTCTTACTTTTTGTTTACATGGTGTTGTAAACCACCAATCTGTTTTAATTATTATATGTGGGTATAATTTATCTAAAAATGGCATTCCTAAAAGCATATCTTTTGATGTTAGTTCATAATTATAGATTTCTTCTATTGCTATTATTTTATTCCATATCTGTATTTTTACATTTTTAGCTTTATATGTATTAAGCTTCCTTCACTATTAAATCCTTTGACTACTATTGGTGTTTTTAATTTATCTCATTTACTTTCTGGTAAACAGTTGTATCTACATAAGTTTGTTTCTGCTCCTGTATCTATCATAGGTGTATAATACCTATTATAATATCCTTCTACTATTATTTTTACAAGTACATATATTTTCATATCACGTTAAAGTTCTTTTTATGAATAATCTTTCTTTATTATATGTTATAGATAATTGTGTATGTTCTATATTGTATGGTTTTACTTGTTCTAACCATTTTATTCCTAATATTATGTCTGCTTTTTGCATTTCTTCCTTTATTTCAAATTCTATTTTTATTTTTCTGACTCCTATTATTATTTCTTTTTTCTGTCGTATCTTTAATGTTAATTAGACTTCTTGATAGATCTGGGCATATATTACTATTAGATTTTATTTCTTCACTTTTTACTAGATATTTTGCTATATAATTTTCTTTTGTCCTGTGTTTAAGAGTATTAAATATTCTTTTTCATTTATTGTTCCTGTTATGTAATATTGATTTAAATTAACTGTTGAAGTTGTTTCATAACTTGTTCTTTTGATGAGCTTGATGATTCTGATTTTTCATGAGCTATTCTTTTTGTTGTGCTTATTCTATCATTTATTATTTCTAAATCTTCTTCTATATCTATGTCTTTGTAATTATAATCATTATTATCAATTGTTTTTACAAATTGTTCAAAAGGACTTTCTATTTGTATTTTTTAATTTTATTTTTTTCCCGTTATTTTATATTTTGTTGTTAATACATATATATTTTTACATCTTGCTATAAATATTTTACTTCCTGGGGGTTAGTTCTATTCCTGATATTTTCCAATATAATACTAATGATTTATCTATATTTTTATCTGTTATTGCTACTGAATAATTCGCACTTATTATAAATTAAAATTTTTGGTATATTAAATTTCCTTTTATAGCGGTTATTATACTTTTTCTCTATAGGTTTTATAATTCTATCATCTGCTAAATATAATTCTATTGGTGTATCTATTCCTTCTCTAAAACAGGCTTTTATCAATATCTCTCTTCCTTCAAGGTGTACATATTTTATCGGGTCTTTACTTTTTATATCGTTTATTTCTTAATTAACTATTCTTTTTGTTACTAGTGGTATACTAGCTCTTCCTTTTGCATATCTATAGTTTATTACATGTTCTTTTTGACTTACTACGTAGTATTCTTCTTTTCTTCTACTAAATATGTTTTTTATTGTTGGTATTTTAAATATTTCTTCTACACTTAAGTCTAACTTCTACACTTAAGTCTAACTCTTTTCCTTTTATTTCGTCAAATATATTACTGTTAAATATTATTTTTTGATCTGTTCCTTCTTCATTTAAATATTCTTCCTTTGTTATTATTTTTATATCTTCTTTAGTTATTTGGTTCATTTTTATATCTTCTTCAGTCATTTGATTCATCTAATTCATTATCTATTTCATTATCTGTTTCATTCTCCGAAATTTCATATATACTATCTTCACTTTCTAATTCATAATCTATATAATCTATCTGCATATATTCTGTATTTTCTATTTTTATTTCTGATATTTATTTATTTTTTGAGTTTTTTGGTAATTTACAATCTCTAGCGAAATGTCCTAGTCTTCCACAATTATAACAAGTACATTCTTTTATAGATTTTTTTTTCCTATATGATCTTTTATGTTTATAATTTTTTACATAATATCTTTTTCTTGGTTTCTTATATTTATATTTTGATTTTTTGTATTTCTTATGTCTTTCTCTTTTCTTTTAATATCTTTCTTCACATCCAAATTGAGGTGCTATTTTATCTTTACAACATGCTAAATTTCTTATTAATTTTTTTTCTATTTTTATTTCTTCTCTATATTTTTCACATAGATTTCTATACCATTGTTGTAAAAATTTTATTCTTGCTCCTAGGGTATCTACTATTTTTGCTTCATCCCAACTCTTTATTATTTTTTTAACTAAATGGCTTAGGTAATTTATTAAAATATAATTTTCTTATTTCTTTACTTTCTTCTATATTATATGTTCCTTTATAATAATATTCTTTAAATGCGCATATATACTCATCTATATAGCACATATTACATATTGCTAATTTTAACATTAAATTCCTATTCGTATCTTTCTCTTTATTTTGCTCTTCTTCTTCTGTTGTTGTACTACTAAATTCTTCTCTTATAGCTATTTCATATTTTTTCAATATTTCTGTTGGTAGTATTTTAGTAGGTATTGATGTTCCTTTTGTTTTATTATCAGATCTTAGTAATATTTTACTTGCTTCGGCTAGGTTTAAAAACCATAATTTTGTTGTTCCTATTAATGTCTTTTCTATATATTCTGGTGTATTTGTTGTGTCTATTTTATTATCTAATAATTGTTTTGACATGTATCCTACCCATAGTTGTATTGTTTTATTTGTGTCTATTACACAGTTTAAATCTAAAAAGTTGTAATTAATTATTTATTTTGGTGTCCATTTATTATATTCATCCTTTGGATAATCTTTTAAACTTATTTTTGTAATTCTAGGTTGGTTTTCTTATTTCTGATGTACTAGGTATTATATTTTTATATAGAGTATTTACTTCGATATTTATTAGTTCTAGGTTTTCTTTATTGATTACTTCTTATTTTTCATTAATTTCTAGTTTTCCTATGTTTTCTAGAATTTCTGTATATGTTTCACTATCTTTCGAATCATAATTATCTGTTTCTTCAGCATCTATTGCACTTATTTCCAATTCACTAGTTTCTGGTTCATTATTTTTTATTTCTAATTTTTCTTTAAATTGATTTATCTCGTTTAATAATTTTTGTTCTTTATCTTTTTCTTTCTGTCTCTTTTCATATAAATCTTTTAGCATTTGTAGTTCTTTTTCTAATTCAGCAATCCTACTATTTTTAGTTTCTTCTATTTTTCGTATTTCTTCTGTGGTTTGTTGTTTTATTTTATCTATTTTTTTTTCTGTATATCTTTTCGTTTTCTCTTTCTATTCTTAACATGACTGTCTGCTTATCTTCTAATTTTAATTCTTCTTTTTCTAACATCAAATATAAATGTTCACCTATTTTCTTATAGCTCCTTCCTAAATTAGAGAATAATATTTTTATTTTTAATCCTTCGTGATTTTCATATATTTTTTCATCTATTATAAATTCTTCTTTGTTCATTTTATTTTAATGTATATAGGTTATGTTGATATATATATATTCTAGACTATCTATTGTTGATTCTAAATTTAATATTTCTTCTTTTTGTGCATTTATTGAGTCTTTACTAACTCCGACAATTATGTTATACTGTAGTCTTTCTATCTTTATTTTTAATTCTTTACGTTTTTCAGATATTAGTTGTTTTAATTCTCTATATTGTTGTGGTTTTGGTACGTTATCTATCTAAACAAATATTATAAATATTGTTTTGGTGAATATCTAAATTAATTGGTTCATAATTAATAAATTAATCAAATAAATTCAATTATATACTACTTCCGTAAGTTTAATTAGTATAGGCTCTGACACCAATTGTAGGGGGTGCGGATAACTTGGGTAAATAAAATATATAGAAATCTATGTGAAAAATATAGAGAAGAGGTGTACAACGGCCTCTCAGCATTTTGCACTTTTAATGTTTGTCCCTTTTAAGTATTTATCGCTATAGTTTTTTCTTCTTGGTTTGGAGGGTTGGGTGGGGAGAGAAATATATGTAAAAATTATTTATCTATTTATGGTATTTTTACTCTCCTCGGTAGTGTCATAGCCAATTTTTGAGATTTTCAGGTAATAAAAGAGATGTGATAACTGACAACAACCACTTCGGGTTGTTTTAGTACACTCCGTGGATAAGTAAGGATATTCCATGAGATAAATTATTTTATGGGATTATTTTATTTATTCCTCTTCATAAGATAGTAATTTCATCATTTTAATATAAATAGTGGGATAAAAAATCTCGAAATTAAGTAATATTTTATACTAAATATGAAATAAAGTTAATTCTAAATTTTATTTTGAAATTATTTTTCTTATCCCTTCTACCGCACGATCCCTTCTTGATTCTTCAATCTGCAAATAAATAGATCGTTGGAGAAAATCAAACTCTCAACCTTAAAATAGAAATGATCTTTGTTCTTTTGTCAATAGAATAATTATTATTTAGTGAATAAAGAATTTCCTATTATTATTATTATTATTATTATTATTATTATTATTATTATTATTATTATCATCATCATCATCTGTGATTGGCTATTTTTTTTCTTCAATTCTAGTTAGTTCTCTTTTCCCCTCAACGTGAATGCTATTTCAATTTTTCTCTAAAAAGATTATAAAAGATAACAATTTAAATCTTTTAACAGGTTACAAAAAGGGCTCAATTTCTCATTGATAAGCCAACTATTTCTCTATTAGTCCAAGGTTTTATTATGGAGAGATTATTCCAATTTTTTCTTTTCAATTCTACATATGAAACGATCATAGTAGAGTTGTCAGGATGTTAGAAGAAACTAATTTTTTTCTGTCTCCAAGCAGATGCTATTTACTTATTCTCTCAAAAAAAGATAAAATATATATCAATTCAAATATCTTACAAGTTGCAAAAAATGCCTCAATTTCTTATTGATGAGCTAATCACTATCATCAATTCCAGATTTTATTATAGAGACAAATTCTTTCTACTATCTTATAAGAGGCAGTTGAGCAGCTGAAGCAGCCAGAAGGTCAACATGCCTGCTTCAGCTGTTTCAATTATAATTTTATTATATTACTCATAATTAATTATTATAAGTTATTTATATATTAAAACATTAATAATATTTAATTAAAAAAATAAAATAGACATTTATGACATGTCTGCTTCAACTGCTTCAATCATAATTTTATTAGGTCACCCCTAATTAATTATTGTAAACCTAATTAAATACTATAAGATATTTATGTATTACAAAATTAATAATATTTAATTAGAAAAAAAAGTAAAATAGACATTTATGATTGTTTCAACTACTTCAACCGTAATTTTACTGTATCATCAAAGCTTGCACGAGGTCGACATACCTGCTTTAGCTGCTTCAACTGCAATTTTACGATATCACCCCTAATTAATTATTATAAATCATTTATGTGTTAAAAATTAATAATATTTAATAAAAATATTAAAATAGACATTTATGTCATGTCTGTTTCAGCTGCTTCAATCGTAATTTTACTATATCATCCCTAATTAATTATTGTATCCCTAATTAAATATTATGAGTCATTTACATATTAAAAAATTAATAATATTTAATTAGAAAAAAATAAAATAGACATTTATGACTATTTCAGCTACTTCAATCATAATTTTACTGTACCATTGTTAATTAATTATTATACAAGTATTTTTTATAGTAATTTTGTTAGGTCGCTTCTGATTAGTTATTACAAGTCACTTAAAACATGTGTACTTCATTGCTTTCATTGTGATTTTATATATCACCCCTAATTAATTATTATGATTATCTAAGCATTGAAAATTGATAATATTTCATCGAAAAGGTAAAAAAGACATAAAATGATATGTCAACATAAAAAATTTGATTGACTATCGAAATTATATTAGTGCACATAAAAATTGGGATGGGACAGAGCAAGACATAAAATAACATATACTATTTAAAAATGAAATAAAAAGTATTATAAAATCACAATAATTAAGAACTTAATATAAAAGTATATATATAAAAAAAATTGATTGACCATCGAAATTTTATCTGTGCCACATAAATTGAGACAGCGAGGATATTCATATAATGTAAAAGACATTGCAAATCACATAATTAACAATTTAAGAAATTTTAAAAATATAAAATATTTGGCCGACTCTCTAAATTATACCAGTATCATTGAAATTGAAACAAAAGAAAAAAATATTATAAATTACAATAATTAAAAATATAAAATTATTTTAATAATTTAAATTGAGATTAAAAAAATAACATTTATTAAACCCGTGTCATCGATATCTAGTCCTAATCCTAATATCTACTTGTAAACATCAATACAAAAAATTATACTAATAGGCACATGGACTGGCCCCATTATTACAAAATAATTTTACAAAATAATTTTACAAACATAAATTTTGTTATCAAGAACTTAAAAACAAGTATTTTTGTATTAAAAATGGTTCATACATGAAGATGTTTACTCCTAGTGAGAATGTTTTGGTGAATGGCTCAATGAATTGAGAGCCAGAATAGCCTTTATTTATAATAAGAAATATACATGTATACATAATTATATCCTTTAAGAGATAAGTATTTATTATTGATGAGATAAGTATAACAAAAGTCCTAATACACTCCCACAATATGGATTGGTAGAGATGACATTCAGATTGTCACAGAAAAGACAAAATTGAGATAAAGGTAATCCTTAGTAAAAATATCAGCAAGTTGTGAGCGAATAGGCATATATTGAACAACAAGATCACCTTGAGCAACTTTGTCATGAACATAATGAAAATCAACATCAATGTGCTTTAAGCGATCATGGAACACTGGGTTACGTGACGTATATGTAGAACTCACACTATAACACAATACAAAAACTGGTTTACATAGATAAAGATCAAGTTCATAGAGTATATGATGAATCCAAGTGTGGTCTTAGCAACAATATAAGTAATAACTCTATATTCAGCCTTTGCAGAAGAGATACTGTTGACTGCTTCTTTGCATGTCAAGATATAAGATTAGAACCTAAGAACACATCAAATATGGTGATAGAATGACAACAAATTTGATGGTAGAATGATGACTATCAGGACTACCAGCCCAGCCAGCATCAGAATAGGCAAGCAACAAAGAGGTAGAGGAAGATATATGTAACAATAGTCTGCTGGTGATGGTGCCTTGTAAATACCTAAAAATGTGCTTAACAGAATGGAAGCGAGTTGTACAAAGATCATGTATAAATTGGGAAATAATATTACACTCAGTGATTATATTGGTTAGTCCTGGTCAGGTATTGGTGATGCTTCCTCTAACCCTTATAACTCATAATCTATTAGTAATCTTCAGCATCTTATGGGATATTGGGTCCTCTCTCCTCTTTTATAGATGTCAAATTTGTGCATCTACTGTTCATACTGCTATACAATGTCGCAATTATTTCAATCATTCATTTGTTGCTAACGATCTTCCAAAATCTTTTGCCACTATGTTGGTTGGTGAAACAAATTATGCTACTTGATATTTCGATTCCGATGTGTTCGCTCATATGACTGTCTGAAGGTAATTTTATATGAAAAACCCCTTACTCTGATGTTGATCGCGTTTTGGTAGAAAATGGTACATTGCTAACATAGACTATTCTAAAATACCTTTTTATCTCGTCCTCTACACTTGAACTCTATGTTTCATGTTCCTTAGCTTCTTCATAATCTAATTTCTATTAAAAGGTTATGTAAGAATAATGATTGTAGCGTTAACTTTGGCTTATCATCTATTTCTCTAAAGGACAAAACTTTAGGGAAATTCTTCTTCAAAAAAACAGTAAGGGTGATGTTTATCCCTTATCTTTTTCACCTATGTCCTCTCATCCTTACGCATTTGTTGCCGTGCTTCCGTTCGGTGATGTCTGGCATCATCATTTGGGCCATAGTGGAGCTTGTGTTCTGTATAGTCTTAGGAAATATAATCAGATTAGTTTAGTTAATTCTTTTTGTGATAGTTGTGTTTTTTGTCAACTAGGAAAATCAAAATGCTTGTCTTTTACTTCTGTTGAGCATTGCAGTCCCTTTTCTTTACAATTATTCATTTCGATGTTTGGCAATCACCTATTTTGTGAATCTTGGGTTTTCATTATTATGTTATCTTTATAGATGATTTTTCCGATCTACATGGCTTTATCCAGTAAAAAAACAACTCAAAAATTTTTCAACACTTTTGTACTTTCCAGAAGCTTATGGAAAACATTTTTAATACCAAAATAAAAGCTTTTTAAAGTGAGGGAGGTGGTGAATTTGATAATAAAAGTATGCTTCAATATTTTTCTAATTCAGATATTTATTTTTGTAAGTAATGACACCCCTCAATAAAATGAGGTTGTTGAACAGGAACATCGACATATTATTGAAATGGTACGTACCATCCTCACGGAGGCTACCTTACCATCTCAATTTTGGGTTGATGCATCCTTTTATGCCATTTTTACAATTAATAGACTAGCTTCCCTTGTTTTGGAAGGACTTTCTCCATTTGAAAAACTATTTCTTCGTGTTTTTGGCCATGAGTGTTTTTCAAAGTCAATACAATGTGTTTTCGTAGGGTATGCTTCTAACTATAAGGGTTGTCGTTGTTTTGATACTAAAATAGGTTGTGTCTATGTTAGTCTCCATGTTATTTTTCTTGAGTTAGTCTTTTTTTTTCATGTATTATCTTGCTTTAGCAATGTTACTTCATCCTTATCTTCTCCTAACATTCTTATAGTCACATCACACTTATTATCTCCATTACAACATTCTAGGTCCCATATTTCCTTTAATCCTTCTTCTGATTTTTCTTCTTGCTCTGAGGATTCCCCTAACCATTCTACCTATAGCCCTATTTAACCTGTATCTATATCAAGTCCTTTTTTTAAGTGTCTTTCTAGTGGTCCCAAATATAAAATTCATGGGAAATGAAGAAATTGGAGATTATAGGATGGGTAGAGATACTGAAAGAGATAGAGAAATCATAAAAGAGGTAGAGATGACAGGTACAGTAATAGAGGGTGCAGATGTGGTGGTTCCAGATGTGGGCAAGGATTGTGAAGTCATTGTTTATTTTTAAATAAATAAAAAAAATTATGGAGATTGGCAATAGATACAAAAAGAAAATGGAGAGATTAGATAGTAACAATTTCAAGAATATAGAGCCCTATGTAGTAATCTATCGTATCCTAGTAGAAAAGAAATAGGGTTGATCAAGTCAACTTAAACAAAAAATTCATGTTATAGTAGTGGAATCACAATATTAGAATTCAAGAAAGATAAAGAAAGATAGTTGTAGTAAAGTGATAAAAGGATTTTCTGGCTAATCTAATACCATGAGAATGCTTTGGTGAATGGTTCAATGAATTGAGAGCCAGAATAACCTCTATTTATAATGAGAAATATATATGTATAGATAATTATATCTCCTAATAGATAAGTATTTGTTATCCATAATATAAGTATAACAAGAGTCCTAATACCTAGGCCTTATCGATGTCTTAATATATATAACAATTGAATTTATTTTAATGGTTAGAAAGCGGATCATTATTAGGATCAAATAATATATACTTGCTGCTAAATTTCTTATTAATTAATATAATCAAATCAATAAATATGAATAATAGAAAATAAGATGCCAAATAATAGCAAAAATATGAATCTTATTGAGTTATCTCCAAGTTTATTGTTCAATAATGTCCCCAAGAAAGCCATATCTTGAGAGTTTAAATTACAATTTAGAGAGTAGAAGGTTCTTGTCATAAAAATTAGATGTCATACAAGCGAGGGGAAGGTATATATTTCCAACCAAACCCCAGGTATTATCCTACGCGAATTTCACCTTCTTAATGAGCATTATGCATGCTGAAACCATTATGTTCGTCTGTTGGAGAGAATTTTGGATTCTCAAAGAATGATCACTGGCGAGTTTTTTTTCTTTTGGAGAATAATGTATTCCTTCAACGGACTTGTAATTGTTGGTCTTTGGCTCTTGTTTCCTCCTATATCGGTGTTTTATAATTTGGGGAGAACATTTAGAGCTATAAAAGAAACTCTACCTCCTCCGATTTGAATCATCCCAAAATTGTTCTCTTCTCCCACAATTAATAAAAATGTTGGATGCTCCAAGATTAAGCCTATTTGGCTGAACTCCGTTATCAAATTTAATGGTATTTTTATTTTTAGTATTCAATATTATTTATCAGGTATTTTTTTTGTTAGTGTTCTATCTGGTTCAATTGTTCTGAACTAGTTCATTTCACTTAGTTGTTCCATTTTAGTGGGAAAATTGCCTGATTTTCCCAACAAGTAGTATCAGAGCTAAGGTTCTGTCTGAGTATGCTCTGTTGTTGCAGCTTTTTCTGATCTTCCACATCAAAAAAGAATTTCTTTGGTCCTTTTGATTTCAAGGTTTGTCTAGGCTAAGGTTCTGTCTGAGTATGCTCGGTGGTTGCAGCTCTGCCTGATATTCCACATCAGAAAAGAATTACTTTGGTCATCTTGGGTATTTGCAGTTGTTGTAATATTGAATATTTTTTTATTGAGTCTGTAATGGCAAATAAAGATCAAGAAATGAAGGATCCTACGCTGGGGGCATCAGGCTCCTCGTCATCATGATCGAGGTTCTCGCTGTCCAGTCTGAAGTTGGCGGTGAAAATATTTGATGGTACTATCCATTTCGGCATGTGGAAAGGAGAGGTTTTGTACTCTCTTTTCTAGCAGGGTCTTGATATTGCTATTGAGGAAAAGAAACTAGAAGAGGTAGAAGAAAGAGATTGGAACATCATAAATTGGTTGGCTTATGGAATAATTCGATCGTGCTAGAAAGAAGAAGTATGTTGTCAAAAATAAGACTTCTGCGCATAAATTATGGAAGGCGTTGGAGGACAAGTTTATGAAAAAAAGTGGTCAGAATAAGTTCCTTATGAAGAAAAGATTTTTCCTATTTGATTATCAACAAGGTACTACTATGAATGAACACATCACTATGTTTAATCAATTAGTAGCAAACCTGTTGAATTTAGATGTGAAATTTGAGGATGAGGATTTGGCTTTGATGTTGTTATCACCTCTTCCCAATGAATTTGAACATTTGGAAACTACGTTACTTCACGGGAAGGAGAATGTGTCGTTAGATGTTATTTGTTCTGCTTTATATAGTCATGAATTGAGAAAGAAGGATAAGATGAAAACCAAATAAAAACATATGAAGAAGCATTGGTGGCAAGGGGTCGTCAGCAAAACTAGACTAAGGGGAGAAGAGGAAGGTCCCAATCAAAGGGCCGAGTCGTTGCCAAAGATGAGTGTGCTTTCTGTCATGAGAAAGGGCATTGGAAGAAATACTATCCAAAGTTGAAAAAGAAAGGGAAGAGTCCACAAGATTCACAAGATGCAAATATTGTTGAATGCAAAAGTGATGCAGAATCAGATTTTTCCTTAGTTTTTATGCCTTCAACATCATCTCATCCAGATGAGTGGATATTGAATTCAGCATGTACCTATCATATGTGTCCTGTTCGGGAATGGTTCTTTTAGTTTCAGGGTGGGGTTTTTTTTACATGGGTAATGATAATCCATCTAAAACAAATGGGTTAGGTTCGATCAAGCTACGAAATCATGATGGATTCACTTGAAGTTTGAGGGATGTACGGTACGTGCCAAAGTTGAAGAAGAATCTCATCACAGCGGGGGCTCTTGAATATAAGGGCCAAGTTGTTACGATACGAGATAGATTACTTAAAGAAACTTCAGGAGCACTGGTGATGTTGAAAGGCGTGAGGAAGAACAATTTGTACTACTACCAAGGTAGTACATTTTTGGGGATAGTAGTAGTAGTAACTTCTATCACCAAGAAGGAATTTGAGGCAACGAAGCTGTGGCATATGCGGTTGGGATAAAATGGTGAAAAGTCCTTGCACATTCTTGCCAAGCAGGGATTTTAAAAGGTACAAAGACCTGCAAACTTGAATTTTGTGAGCATTGTGTTCTGGGAAAGCAATGAAGAGTGATGTTTGGCACTGCAATTCATAATACCAAGGGTATTTTGGATTATGAGAACTCAGATGTATGGGGACCAGACAAAACTTCATTCATCGGAGGTAGGCATTATTTTGTCACCTTTGTTGATGATTTTTCCAGAAAAGTTTGGGTGTTTACTATAAAGAACAAGGATAAAGTGCTTGGAATTTTGCTGAAGTGGGAAGCTCAAGTTGAAAACCAAACAGGGAGAAAGATCAAGGTTTTTCGAACAGACAATGGAGAAGAATACAAGAGTGATCCATTCCTGAAAGTATTCCAAGAATGTGGCATAGTTCGACACTTCACTATTAGAAAAATACCACAACAGAATGGGGTGTCAAAGCATATAAACAAGACATTTGTGGAGAAAGTTCCTTGTATGTTGTCTAATGCTGGGTTAAGCAGAAAATTTTGGGTTGAGGTTGTGATGTACACTCAACATCTCGTTGATGTGTGAGCATATGCTAACACATTTGAGGCTTTTAACTCTAAATAATTGAAAGGTCTTGAGCAACTTTAGTTATTTTTGATTAGTTTATGTCTGATTTTGTAGTTTAAGCTGATATGATAGAGAACCAACAATAATGGAAGCAAAAAGGTTGAAATATGAAGAAATCTGATGACAGGTGTGGCTGACGACATTTGTGATAAGTTGTCACCCTGTGTAAGCAATCAGGTTGGTCATCATCAGTAGATAGAGAGTTGGCCTAAAGTGGAAGTTGCGACGACATTTTGTGATAAGCCATCAAGGGTCTGATAAGTCATTAGGAATGTCGTCAGCCTTAAATAAGAGATGAGTTTCAGCTAGAAGAGTTGACGATATTTTGTGATAGGCCATCAGGATAGTGATAAGGCATCAAGGATACCGTTAGACGTAGACAGGACATGAGAATTAGAGCAGGAATGTCACAATGTTCTTGATAAGCTATCAAAATCCTGATAAGCCGTTATCGTTGTCGTCAGTCTTAGACAGAAAGATACAAAAGTGAAGAGGAGCTGACGACGTCTGTGATAAGTCTTCAGAATCCTGATAAGCTATCACGGATGTCGTCGTCTATTCTGAGGAAAAGCTGTAACCTTGATTTTGTTTCCATAATTAGGATAAACTATTCGACACTTTGAGTTTTGATAACATACTCTGATATTTTCTCTCTCTACTCCTAGACTTTAATAACATAACTATTTTGAGAGATTATTAGCAGTATTTTTAGGATTTTTCTTTGTGATATAATCTACAATTCACTTGTTATTATTCATCTCTGTAAGTTTATCTTTCAAATCATGAATTCGATTATGTGTTTCATTCATTGCATCATGAGTGGCTAAAATCCTTTAACCTGGATTATGGGATCTAGGTTAGGTCTTGATGAGGTGCTAAGTATTCAATATTCAATAGGTGGTAGGATCTGTTGATAATTCTGAAGTTTTAATTAACTTCTGTTGGTTGCAAACAATAGACACACCTGCTTTGATTTGCTTGAGAATGAAATCAAATATAGTAGGAAGTGAATTATCAACAAGGACTCGAACATACTTCATTTAATAATCAGCGCTATAATAAGGTTGGCTAACTTGAGGTAAAATCTGGGAAGTGAATAGAAATTCCCTAAGTTAGAAAGGATTAGGGAGTTAAATGCTTAAGTATGTCGAGAGACATTTAAGCATAATATCGATAAAGATAGCTTGTTATCCTACCCACCGTGAGAATCTTGAACCACTTTTAGCATCTGTCATGTACCGGAAGCCCTAGTGAACATAATTCTGGTTATTTCATAAACTCTTAATTTACAAACACTGAAAGTAAAGTGACAAACAACAAGTTGGTAAAACTAAACCCCCTATTTCAGGAAACATTAAACTATCAGTGGATTAAATCACAAACAACTTGAGTTACACCATATTCCCTATGGGATTCGATCCCAACCTAGTTGGGTTTTATATTGACAACGATCGCTTATACCCATTCAAGAGTGTAATTTGAGTGTTATCAAAAATGGCACTGTTGTCGGGGAATACGGTTGTAAACTAAAGTTTGTGTGCACTAATTGACTGTTACTTAAGTTTCATAGATTTACGTTTATTTGTTGTTTTTGTTTATTTGTAGGATTTTAAAGTGTATGCCAAGTACCAAAAGTTCTGGAGAAACATTATTACCACTAAATCCGGAACCTCAACAAATACGAAGAATGGCAGAACAATTAGAGGCTGACAGACTGGCAGCCTTAGCTAGAGCTCAGGTGAATGTGCAAAATATCGGGCAACATGCACGACATCCAAACCTGTGGATGAATATTTAGGGGACGAGGAGTTATTGAACCCTGGTAACCTAAGCGTAAAGATCAGATAGCTGCACAAGTGCCACGTAATATTTACCGGAACCATCCATTCCAAAAAAGACAAGAGTACCAGCCGATCCAGTATAATCTGAATGATGATGATAATGGCATGGATGAGGAAGGTGCAACGGGAACAATTATTCCTCCACTATTGGCACCTGGATCCAAGTTTAACATTACGAGTACTATGATCCAACTCTTCAATCTGAAGGGGTTGTTTGGAGGCCTTCCTGGGGATGACCCCAACCTACATCTGGTGAATTTTATCACCATTTGCAAATCTTTTGATAACCCGGGAGTGGGCTAGAACACTATCCGATTGAGGTTTTTCCCGTTGTCTCTGTCTGGGGAGGCAACATTGTGGCTGAATAAGCTTACGCCTTATTCCATCACCCACTGGAGGAAATTGAAAGAAGCATTCCTATGATAGTTTTTCCACCGTCCAGGAGGATATAGTCGAGAGACGAGATCAACAACTTTAGATATCTCCCTACTGAAGCTTTGTGTGAGACATAGGAGAGATTCAAGAAGAAGAAGACATAGTGTTCGAACCACAATATGACGGACCTACACTTGATGGAGACTTTGTACAGGTCCCTAAACTCTGTAACAAAGACAATTGTAGATAATGATACTGGTGGTTCATTTGTTGATCTGTCTTTTTATGATGCCTCAGATATGCTGAATAGGATAACCAAACAGAGTCGGGCTAAGCATACCAGGAAGTCTGTGGTAGCTAGCCCTACTATTTTTGTTGGTATGTTTGCTGAACAACGCAGGAAAGATGAGGAGAGGGATCAATACATGGCCCATCTAAAGACTCAGATGGACTTGCTCACCAAGCACTTATTATCGGGGAAGACTGAGAAAGTAAAGTCTATAACGTCTCAAGACCGAGTTGATGTGAAGTATGAAGAAGAGGCAAATTATGTTAATAATCAGGGGGTTTTCAAGGCAATAGCCAAGGGAATCAAGGTCGGAACATTTATGAAAAGCTTGGTTACAAAGACAGAGAGCAGGGAAACTGGAGAAGCAATAATGACAGGAGTGGTTTATATCCATAAAGGACATGATGGAGAAGTTGTTGAAGGGATTTGAGGCCACCAACTCTAGTGTAACCACCATGAAGACCGTTCTAACATCCATCATTCAGTTGGTGTACTCGTACTCCACTGTCATCAAATAGTTGGAGCAGTAGATGAGTCAACTTTCCACTGTATTTAACTAGAGAAAGAGTGAAACGTTACCAAGCGATACGATTCATAATTCATGGAATGATGGCTCATGTATGGCGATTACCACTAGGAGTGGTAAGATATTACCTAGCCCTTCTGTGGGCAAATCTATAGATGCTGAGGTAGTTGTTGATGAATCCGAAAAAAGCAATCCAGTGTAGTCTGAGAAACTGGATAGTTATGTTAATGCTTCGAAGATGGAAAGCAAAAAGGAAGAGGAAGTGGTATTTAAAATTATCCCAAGACCACCACCTCCCTTTCCTTAACGATTGAAGAAGAAGGCTGAGGATGCAAAATTCAGCAAATTCCTGACAATGCTCAAGCAGTTGGCAATAAATATGCCTTTGGTTGAGGCACTTGAGCAAATTCCAGGATACGCAAAGTTCATGAAGGACCTTATGACCAAGAAATAGATGGTTAGTAATGATATGGAGGACAATCTTCTCTATTGTGGTGCTATCTCTACAAGGTCTTTAATGCAGAAAAAGGCAGACCCGAGAGCGTTTACCATTTCGTGTACTATTGGTTCCCTAAAATTCGCAAAAGCATTATGCAATTTGGGAGCCAGTATAAACCTAATGTCACTTGTCGTGTACAAGAAACTGGGTTTGGTGTATCCTACCCCAATAAATATGCGGTTGGTGATGGTAGATAGGTCTGTGAAGCAGCCTATGGGCATATTACATGATGTTTTAGTAAAAGTAGCTAATTTTATTCTGCCTGCTGATTTTGTAGTCCTAGATTATGAGGTGGAATTTGAAGTGCCCATCATCTTGGGTAGATCATTCCTTGCAACCGGGAGAGTGATAATAGACATGGAGCTGAATGAGCTGAAGTTCAGGCTAAATGATAAAGAAGCACGCTTCGAGATACACTCATCCATGACTCAGCAAAAAGAGATGGGTGTTTTCTAAATTATTGATGTATTCTATGAAGATGATAAAGGGGTATCAACAGGTTGTCTTGGCGAAGTCTGAGTAGTCAAGATAACCAAGTCGTGCCACGATAGTAAATCAGGCTCTATTAGGAGGCAACCCAAAATTTATATTCCAGTAAAGTACTTATGTTTTTAGTTAGGATTTAGTTCACAGAAGGTGAAAAACTGATGAAATCAGCAAAAAGGTCCTAACGGCATTCATGATAAGCCGTCAAAACTGTGATAAGCTATCAGAATTGTCATCAGAGAGGCCAATTTTGAATTGAAGTTCTGTTAAGGCTAACGACATCCATGATAGGCTTTCACACTTGTGCCAAGCCATTATAAGATGTCATCCGAAAGTAACTTAACTACCAAATCTAGGCCAATTATAAAGATCTGACCCAGGTCCAGTCGAACCTTTCCACCTTCCCACTTGTTTTTACTTCCTTTTAAAGTTATTTCCCTTCAATAATTAGAGTATTTTATTTCCTTACTCAAAAAATTTCCAAGTAAAAAAAAAAGAAAGTTTCCTTGTGTGTGGGTTTGCAATTAAAATCAAGAATTTCTTCCTACTTCCTCTTGTGTGTGTAATCACATTGAAGGCTCCCATCAGGTATGCTCTAAATTTGACTTTTATTTTCAAGTAGTAAGGGATAGATTGATGACAACCCAAGTTCCTAAGAGACTTGAACCAAGTTCAAGTGGAAAAGGGGCTAAAATTTGGAACTAGGGTTTGTTGTACAAGACTAAGGCTTAAAATTCATCTCACAAATCAAAACTCGAGTGGATTTTGAGAAATAATGGGGCCAAATTGAGTTAAAATCAAAAGTGGGGTTCTGATAAGAGATGACAACATTCATGTTAAGCTATCATAACTGTGATGACTTATCAGAAATGTCGTCAAAGGCCACTAAGAATGAAGTGAGTTCTATTTAGAGCTGACGACATTTATGATAGGCTATCACATTTAAGAAATGTTGTCAGAAGTTGATAAAGTTTCACAGGTTCTATCTAAGGCTGACAACAATTGTGAAAATCTATCACCATTATGACGTCTTATCAAGAAATATTGTCACACCTGGAACCTGAAGCATAAATAACCCTTTTCAAAGGATTTGAAGCTTAAATGATTAATGTGTTTGTGTTTAGGCTCTTGAGGATTGACTAATGGTTTTTCTACTGCTATAGGAACCCTATAATGGCACCCAAAGGAAAGATCCCCATGCTTACAAAGAAGGAACAACAGAAAAGTGTACACCGGAAGCTCATCGATGTGGAGTCTGATTATGAAGAGGAAAAACCTATGCTCAGAAAGCGTAAGAAGAAGCAAAGCCATAACCAGCCTCTACCAGCCCCACTAGTTGAGGTGGAGGATAGTGAGGACAATAACACAACAACTGCTTCTGAGCAGGAGGCGTCTGAACATTCTGAACATGAGCAGCATGAGTCTGAACATGCTAAATCTGAAAAAGAAGAACATGAAGGGTCTGAGGAGCTTCAGTTTGAGGGAACAACATTTGAATCCCTTTCCACTGAACAACAAGATGATGAGGAGTCTCCAATTCGGGGAACACTTATTAAATATAAGAACCCCAAAGTTTGAGACAATGCTAGATGGCAAATTCCTAAGGTAGAGGGCATCTTCACTACTGGGCTCCGCAGAACTGATAGAAGAAGAAATAAAAGAATGATTCAGGAAGAAAAAAGGATTAACACCAAAGGTCTGCGTAGGTATCCTGAAGTGGAACAGAAGTTCCAAGAGTACGGCTTGGGACAGACTACAAAAGAGGGAAGCTCATTTTGCCCTGCACGGGTCCAAGAGTTTTACGCGAACTACCAGGCTCAGTTGGAAAACATATGTAGGTCAGGAGAAAGAGTTGCAGACCAGCCCCTGTTGGAGATAGTTCAGGTAAGGGGCATAAGGGTTGATATCTCAATCTGAACCATCAACAGGTTCTTGCATAGCCCCAACTTTACTCCTCAGGCCACTTCACTATCAGTCTATGCTCAGATTAAAAATCAGGCAAATCAACATCCATGGTTGGCCAACATCATAGCCGAAGGGGAACCATTATGGGTGACCAACCGAAATGAGAGAATCTATGTCCTCTTTAACTTAAGAGGCAAAGTTTTGGTGGAGGATAGTGTATATCTAGATGATGCCCACTGATGGAGACAACATTCTGGGTGATGACCGAGCTATCCTAGTAGCAAGCATGGTGCAACAGCTTTCCCTAAATTTCAAAGAAATCATTGCTGATGAGATGAAGATTAGAATATCGAGAACCGACATTGCTTATCCTTTCCCTTGTCTTATCATAGAGTTGTGCTGAGCTACTAATGTGCCAGAGATTGCAGAGGTTGATGATGATGTCTCTTCTTGAAAAACTCATAACCCCATACGGTATGATAAAAATTAGCCAGGACTGAGACTTGATAGAGGTGCAAAGGTAGCAGTAGACTCTCCAGTTACGGATGTCGGTTCAACACCTAAGGTGGAAGTGCAGGATTCTGAGACTGCTCAGCCAACTTTTTCAGCACAGGCAGGTTTAGTGCCTGAGAATGAACCCAATCCCTCATCTCCTATAGCATTAGTAGGATTTGTATTTCATCCGATCGATATAAAAAAAGTGGCCAAACAGGCCAAATGGTGTAAGGCACAACTATATTTTTTTTCTAAATAGTTTACCGCTACAGTAGATAAGAGAATCAAGGCTGCTCTTGAGCCTTTTGTGAATTTGCCTGGATGGGTTGCAGATTTGGAGAATCAATTTAATACACGGGCAAGAGAAATATCAGGGGCCGATCTAGCTAAATTTAAAGCAGCTTTGAACAAAGTAACAACAGATGTTGGGGTATTATAACAGCTCTAATTTATGGTGCCGACAGATTTGGCTATGCATGAATCAGAGGAATGAATTATAATTCTTGACCTCACTGGAGGTTCACCAAAGAAAAATAAAACAAAAAGGAAGAAGAAGGGCAAAAATAAAAGATAAGACCCTGATAGCGAGAAAGAAAGAAGAGTGAAAAAAAGTCCGAAAAAGAGGAGTTGAAGAAAGCAAGAATAGAGTACCTAGTGGACAATGAGAGATGGAAGGAGGCTTTGAAAGCTAGGGCTACAGGGGCCTCATCTAGCAAACCCCCTACCACTGCAAGGCTAGAAGCTCCCTATGGAGAGAAGGTAGCAGATGATGCAGTAGCAAGGTTAGAAACCCATAACCCTCGAGCTTGAGTCATTCCAGGTATACTCTAACCCTTAGTTTAGCTTTATTTTTAATTTTAAGTTGAGAGTGTAGGGTAGGATATTGTTGTAACAAATTTTGATAGATAATTAGGAGTAATACAGTTACTTAAGGCATCTAGCTTATTTTGTGACTTTCGAGCACCTCTCCATTGATCTGAGTTTATAACTGTGTGAATTGCATTTATTTATGATCGCAATGCGTCTTTTTATGGCATTAGTCTAGCAAATTGATGATTTTTGCTAAACAAATTGCATGAAAAGGATAAGTAGTGATATGCGATGTACTTGTGTGACATGTGTCTTAATCAGCTCCTGCTGTGTGCCGAATTTAGAACTTACCCTGTTAGTCCTGCCTAGGTTGTAAGATATGGGTCAGAAAAGGATCATGGGTCAGAAAAGGATCATAGGCCATGTTTGATTGTAACCCACTTTTAGGACTAAATGACCTTCCCAATGTTAATTATATCCCTTGATCCCTGATTTGAGCTTATATGCCTATTTCTTTCTATGAAATCTCTCACCTTCCCGTTTACCTTATAATGAACCTGTTTTGGCTCTGGTCCTCCTTAGATACTGTGTACCTTAACTTAGGCAAACAGCTAAGTTAAGGATGGCTATTTTAGGGGTGTGTGATGCAAAATGAGCATGGAGAGAGGTAGAATAAGAGAAAATAATAAGAAGTTGGGTACGGTAAAAGAAAGAATAAGAAAAGAGAAAGTTGTGTTAAAGATGATAAAAAGATAATATGATGATTGAAAATACCACATCCATCTTGAGCATGTGTGATCAATAAAAGAGAGGAAGAAAATAAGGTTGATAAATGAAACCCTAAGATCTTAGTGTAGTGTCAAGGAGGCATAGTCACTCTAAAATATCCATGAATATCATACCAGCCCTGACGTACGTTACAAGCTTAAGAAAAGTCCTATAGTGATCTTAACTAGCCTGTCTGAAGACTTAGGTATTGAATACAAGGGAAAGCCTATGCCATTTGACATATAGTGTTTGAAACTTCATTCTGAGAGTGAGTCTTGTGATTGTCCCTATGTTTAGGTATGTGAATTCTGATATGAGTGAAAAAAGGGATTTCTTTATTGTAAGGGTACACTAGGTATGTTGCTAGTCACTGACTTGTTCAGATAGTGTGATATTGGTGTGGCATGATTGTTATTGCTGAATTTTTGTCGTATCTTGATGCTTGTGAGTTGCATGGTTGTTCTTCAAAACATCAACAATGAGTTTTAAATTGACTGAACTTGGAGACGGTGAAATTGTTCTAAACTAATATGAGTAGTTAGCTTCCATATTGTACTTTGTATTCTCTTAGTTAAGTTTTGGTTGCTTGAGGACAAACAATTGTTTTAAGTTGAGAGTGTTGATGTGTGAGCATATGCTAACACATTTGAGGCTTTTAACTCTAAATAAATGTAAGGTCTTGAGCAACATTAGTTATTTTTTATTAGTTTATGTTTGATTTTGCAGTTTAAGCTGATATGATAGAGAACCAACAATAATGGAAGCAAAATGGTTGAAATTTGATGAAATCTGAAGAAAAGTGTGGCTGACGACATTTGTGATAAGTCGTCAGCCCTGTTATAAGCTATCAGGTTGGTCGTTATCAATAGACAGAGAATTGGCCTAAAGTGGAAGTTCTGACGACATTTTGTGATAAGCCACCAAGGGTCTGATAAGTCATCAGAAATGTCTTCAGCCTTAAAAAAAAGATTAGTTTCAGCTGAAAGAGTTGACAATATTTTGTGATAGGCCATCAGGATAGTGATAAGGCATCAAGGATACCGTCAAACGTAGACAAGATAGGAGAATTGGAGCAGGAACGTGACGATGTTCTTGATAAGCCATCGTCGTCGTTGTCATCAGTCTTAGACAGAAAGATACAAAAGTGAAGAAGAGCCGACGACATCCATGATAAGTCGTCAGACTCTTGATAAGCTATCACGGATGTCATTGTCTATTCCGAGGAAAATTTATAACCTTGATTTTGTTTCCATAATTAGGGTAAACAATTTAAAGCTTTGTTTTGGGGTTTTCTAAGGGATTGCAGACATTATTCGACACTTTGAGTTTTGATAACATACTCTGATATTTTCTCTCTCTACTCCTAGACTTTAATAACACAACTATTTTGAGAGATTATTAACAGTATTTTTGGGATTTTCCTTTGTGATCTAATCTATGATTCACTGTTTATTATTCATCTCTGTAAGTTCATCTTTCAAACCATAAATTCGATTATGTGTTTCATTCATTGCATCATGAGTGGATAAACTCCCTTAACCTGAATTATGGGATCTAAGGTTAGGTCTTGATGAGGTGCTAAGTATTCAAGATTCAATAGGTGGTAGGATCTGTTGATAATTCTGAAGTTTTAATTAACGTCTGTTAGTTGCAAACAGTAGACACACCTGCTTTGATTTTCTTGAGAAAGAAATCAAATATAGTAGGAAGCGAATTATCAACAGAGACTCAGAAATACTTCGTTTAAAAATCAGCGATGCAACAAGGTTGGTTAACCTGAGGTATAATCTGGGCAGTAAATAGAAATTCCCTAAGTCCGAGAGGATTAGGGAGTTAAACGCTTAAGTATGTCGAGAGACATTTAAGCATAATATCGATAAAGATAGTTTGTTATCCTTCCCACTGTGAGAATCTTGAACCACTTTTAGCATCTGTCATGTATTGGAAGCCCTAGTGAACCTAAACCCCCCCTCCTCCCTTATTTTAGGAAACATTAAACTATCAATGGATTAAATCGCAAACAACTTGAGTTCACACCATATTCTCTGTGGGATTCGAACCTAACCTAATTGGGTTTTATATTGACAACGATCACTTACACCCCTTCAAGAGTGTAATTTGAGCCTTATCACTTGTCAATCGTTTGCCATCTTCTGCTATAGGTGGCAAATCTCTATTAAAAGTATGGTCTAGAAAACCTGCTACTGATTATGATACTTTGAATATTTTTTGTTCTATTGCATATTATTATGTGATTGAATCAAAATTGGATCCACGACCAAAGAAGGCTCTTTTCATGGGATTTAATACTAGAGTGAAGGGATACCGCTTGTGATGTCTTGAGGCAAAGAAGATGATTATTAGCAGGGATGTTACCTTTGATAAATCTGTCATATTGAAAAAGGTAAATCCAGATAAAGCTGATAGTACTACAAAACAGGTGGAGTGTAATTCAAAGAAGGTGGAGTTTGAGAAAATAGTGGTGACCTCAGCACGAAGCACCACCACTGACTCTACTATGGTAGAAGAAGAGTCAGATGAGGAAGAGGTTCCGACCCAAGAACCTCTACAGCAATCAGAACCAATTGTAGTTAGAAGATAGAGATAAGAAGTCCAAAAGCCTGCTCATTTCATTAACATGGTAGCTTATGCACTTCTAGTTACTGATGAAGATATTCCATCCACCTACTTAGAGGCCATTCGAAGCACATAAAGTGGTAGTTGGGTAGGTGAAATGGAAGAGGAAATGCAATCTCTTAAGAAAAATAAGATGTGAAAGTTGACACAACTATCAGAAGGCAGAAAATCAATTGGGTGCAAATGGGTGTTTGCAAAGAAAGAAGGATTTCCTGATAAAGAAGACATTCACTACAAGGCAAGATTGGTGGCTAAAGGCTATGCTCAGAAAGAGGGAATTGATTATAATGAGGTATTTTATCCGATTGTAAAATATTACTCCATTAGAATTTTGTTGGCCTTGGCAGCACAGTTGAATTTAGAGCTAGCTCAACTCGATGTGAAGATTGTGTTCTTACACGGTACTTTGAAGGAGGAAATCTATATGACTCAGCCAGAAGGATATAAGGTTGCTGGTAAAGAAGATTGGGTTTGCAAACTAGCAAATCGTTGTACAGATTGAAAAAATCTTTAAGACAGTGGTATAAATGATTTGACATGTTCATGAAGGGTCAAAAGTACAGGAGAATTAAATATGATCATTGTATGTATTTGTGCAAACTTTAAGATGGTCCCCATATCTACTTACTCTTATATATTGATGATATGTTGATTGTAGCAAAGAGCCAAGTTGAGATTGACAGGTTGAAAGCTCAAATAAGTAAAGAGTTTAAGATAAAGGATTTGGGGAAAGCTAAGAAGATTCTCGGCATGGAGATAAGCAGAGATAGGGAGAGGGGCAAACTTTTGCTATCACAGAAGTAGTATTTGAAGAAGGCACTACAATATTTTAGTATGCACAATGATACAAAACCTGTGAGTACCCCACTTTCTCCTCATTTGAAATTGAGTAGCATATTATCTCTGACAACTGATAAAGAGCAAGAATACATGGCAAAAGTCCAGTATGCAAATGCAGTTGGAAGCTTGATGTATGCAATGGTGTGTTCGAGACAAGATATTTCACAAGCTATTAGTGTTGTTAGCAGGTACATGCATGATCCAGGAAAGGGTCATTGGCAAGCTGTGAATTAGATTTTGTGGTATCTCTAAAATACCATAGATGTTGGATTAACATTCGAGTGGGATAAAATACTTGGTCAATACATAGTTGGATATTGTGATTTTGATTATGCAGATGATTTGGATAAGTGATGATCTATAACTGGCTATTTGTTCATTTTAGCAAAGACGCCAGTTAGTTGGAAGTCAACCTTGCAGTCTATAGTGGCTTTACCTACAATAGAGGCGAAGTATATGGTGATTACAGAGGCCGTGAAGGAAGCAATTTGGCTTCATGGGTTGCTTAAAAACTTGGGAGTTGGTCAGAAACAACTTAAGGTATATTTTAACAGTCAGAGTGTGATTCATTTAGCAAAGAATCAGGTCTATCATGCACGGATGAAGCATATTATTGGTCGCTATCATTTTGTGCGGGAAATTCTCGAAGAGGAAGAGATACTTCTCCGGAAGATTCATACTAAGAAGAATCCTACAGATATGCTGACCAAGGTGGTTCCAAAGGCCAAGTTCGAACACTGTTTAAACTTGGTTAGTATGCTGCATATCTGAAGTTGACGCCTCATGGGGCAAAATTGGAAGCACCGCAAAATATTTTTTTAATTATTTTTTTATTTGAGAAGATTTGTATTTTGGTGGGATTAAAATTGAGCCAAGGTGGAGATTTGTTGGTCTTTGGCTCTTGTTTCCTCCCACATTGGTGTTTTATAATTTGGGGAGTAGATTTAGAGATATAAAAGAAACTCTACCTCCTCCCATTTAAATCATCCCAAAATTGTTCTCTTCTCCCATAATTAATAAAATTGTTGGGTGCTCGGAGATTAAACCTATTTGGCTGAACTCCGTTATCAAATTTTCTGGTGTTTTTATTTCTAGTATTCAATATTATTTGTCGGGTATTTTTTTGTTAGTGCTCTGTCTGGTTCAACTATTCTGAACCAGTTCATTTCACTTAGTTGTTCCATTTTAGTGGGAAAATTGATCGATTTTCCCAATAGCAATATCGGAGCTAGACAGGCCTACTTAGTCACTGTGGGGTCCAGGCCTTCAATCGATAGTGACAAATTTTTTGGGTGGGACTTAAGTCATGCTCAGTCTAAGTGTCACGGAGATGGACTTGAACGTCCGGATTAACTTCTGATAAGTTAGAATATCAATATCAGATTTTGACCGGCACATAAAACCAAAATAAAAAACAAAATTTAAGTTCATGAATTACTCTGAAGTTTCACAACCTTCTTATGGTTCTATACACTGAACTGCTTACTTTTTTTTTTTTTGTATTTTGTGTGGTGCAACTTGAATTGGAAACTATGGTATGAGGCATTGAATTGTAGACTTTTGACCATCAGCTTATACTTTTTTTTTCTCTTCTACAAAATAAATTTATTCAGACAAATTTGGAAATAAATATATTCTCTTAAAAGTGATCCATACATGAAGTTGTTTGCACCTAAATCGATAATATAGGTTATTAATTACATTTATTTTAATGATTCAAAGATAAGCGGGTTATTAATTAGGACTAAATAATATGTTTTTGATAGAGACATTGAAAAGTCAAACCTGACCAATAAATCAAAATGATAAAAATGCTATTGATTTATTGGGTTAATAATCTTTTAATGATTTTATGAAAGAAAATAGGTTATTAGTTCGGTTTTGATTTTTTCTTATTGGGCTATTGGGTAAATCGATAACATTATATATTTCTCTTAGATTCTCTTGAATTTATACAAACTAACAAACCTATTATTTCTATTATATAAACTTGTAATTTCTCATAACTAATATGGGGCAGTTGATATTCTAGACACTCTTAAAACTTCCCTTGACAAATAGATGCAAGTATCACAAAATTGAAAAAAGACACACCCTAATAAACTCTATCTGGCATAACAACTTATGGGACTTGGATAACTTACCAATCCAAATCCATGACCACATCAAATAAACCATCTACAGCTCCTTCAGACATAACAGTAGAATCAACTCCTTCACTAGCAGGAGTGCCTACACCCTTATTGATCAGAACTCCATAACAAATAACAATGGAACTACCAACTCCTTTACCTTGATCTGGAAAATCCACTACCCCACTAAAATGAAACTCTTCTTATGGCTAACCTAACACAACAGGTTACCCATAAAATACACCCTTTTCCATATGGGCCTCAACATTGCCCCTAACTGCTCTAGCTAAAACCACCCTTATGAGGATCTCTTGCACATCTTCTTTCACTGTCCTCAATCATCGGATGCCTAGCATCAAATTATTAAAAAGGGGGAAAATATAGGGATCTCCACCACAAGTTTCTATGATCACAATTGGTCCATCACATAGAGGAAATTGAAAATCAAGAAATTTAATAATCTCCTTCTGTGGAATCATGTTCTTTCATTCACCCTTTGGAGAATCTGGAAGAATAGGAACTCCAATTCCTTCAATAATGAGAGTAAGAAGCTTAATTTCTATGAGGTCTATGCTGAAGCTGTTGAGTACTATCATATAGCCAGTAACAGAGCTATGCATACCCATAGACTAACCCCCATCAACATTAAATATAACCCCCTATCCCCTATTTCTACAAACTTAATACTGATGGCTCTCTCCTAAACAAACTTGAGAAGAGACGGATAGGTGGAGTTATCAGGAATTGTAGAGGTGGTTAGGAAATTGGCTTTGCCAAACATTTCCTCCATGCCATCAACAACCAAATAGAACTCACAACTCATGTAGAGGTTCTAAGGATAGCTAAATAACATCACCTCCTACCTCTTGAAATTGACATCAACTCCAAAGAGGTAATTTCCATGTTAAAAGTTGGTAACTAACATTATAATGATCTACTTGATGATTACAGGTCAAGACTCGGAAGGCTAGGGAGGCCCCAAGTCAACCACTACTTTAGAGAAGAAAATGAAGTAGTTGATGCCATGGAAAAGTTAGGAGCAACCACTGCTGACTTGAAGGAGACATTAATTTTTGTAGTTTCACTAGTGTGTGCGCGGGGTAGGATTTGGGAAGACATAGATGGAACTTATTTTGAATGTTTTGTTAACTCCTATGTGAAATTCTAATTCTGATGACTCCTCTTACTTTGTTTTACAACCGTATTAATAAATACAACAGATGTAATTATCTTGAACGCTAAATTTTTTTACCTTAATGCATTCCCTTCAACCAAAAACAGAAACCACTAGAAAAAGTGTCAATCCTAGCACACAAGTTTAAAAACATGCACTTTAGTCCCACCGCACTTTAGCCTCTATATTTTAGAAAATACACTTTAGTCCATGTTCAAAAATATAAATATTAGATACTAGGCTCACTAGAAACATTCCAACACTCCTTAGCTTATTCCAAAGCTCTAATCTGTTGCATTATTATGGTGGTCATCGGAAAAGCAATCAGGCTGGTTCTAATCAAGTAATATATGGAAATCTAGTAAGAAGAAGATAACTAAAGTCTATTAAGTCTAAGCTCATAAACCAATGCTTGAGTATATTAAGTACTATCATATAGGTATATCATGTCTATTATAGAATACATATTTTTTTGTTGTGAATTTTTGGGTGAATGGAAGGAGACTCCTAAATATTGAATTTAGAAATCCGTGTTTAAAGAGATAGTGTCCATAGTCCTTTGTCATAATGGTTCCTATTCCAACATGGTTAAAATTGTAATAGAGAGCAGAGAATTAAATTGCGATCCAAGCAATGTAGTCATTAGTTACTTGATAATGGAAGGGGAAAAATCTATTCAATGTTCATAAAGAATGATAAACACGTGGAATTGTACATGTTTTATGTTTATTCTGATAATTCTAGATTTATTTGGAGGGTTAAAGTTGTTAAAAGTTTCTAGGAACAAGCTTCCCCATCGTCCTTACCTCTGCCCCCGACAGTGGATGATAGCTCAATGATAGATGAGTGCATGGGTGATCAAGCATGGAAAGATTCTGAAGAATTTAATGAAGAAGAAGAAGAATATGAAGGAGATGTCAAGGGGTAGTTTGGACCACAAGTGAGCCACTATTTCTCAGATGGATCGATCTTTATGTTGGACAACTATTCAACGATAAGAAAACATTGACGATTTTCTTGAAGAAGGCCTCGATGAAGAAGTATCCCAATTACGCTACAGAAAAGACTTGTAGAAAATACTACAAGGTGAGTTGTGTAGATCCTACTTGTCGGTGGATGGTGCGTGCAGTTGCAAATGGAGTATCGGGTAGGTTTAAATTCTATAAGTACATCGGTGAGCATAGTTATGACATTGAACATGTCACGGGTAACCACAAGAATATCATGGTGGACGTTATTGAATCACTTTGTTTGAAATTTTTCATCAATAACAAAGGCCCAAGCCCAAGAGAGAAGAACATAGTTTGAGAAACACCCGGACAAGAATATGTAGTGTTTCCCTCTTTTCATATGTTTTTAATAGCCTCAATCCTGAGTCAATAAATTACCTCATGGTAGAGGAGGATTTGGGCAAGTTTATGTACTAATTTATGGCATTTGGGGCTTTTATCCATGGATATGCACATGAGAAAGGTCATTGCCATTGATGACATACTTTGACGGGCAAGTACAACGTGTGCTATTATCCGCAGTTGCACAAGATACGAAAAATTATATATATCCATAGTGTATTGTATGGTGGACAAGGATAGTGATGAGTTATGGGACTTCTTTTTCTAAAATCGTAAGTCTGTTTCCATCAAAACTAGAATTATGTGTCATCTCCTGCAGAAACGTAAACATAGACAATGTACTCGCAAAGAATTATCCCTATGCACATCATGGAGTGTGTATAAGGCATCTCGGTAAAATTATTCTAAAGAATCACCATTGTGGAGACTATCTCATTGGGAACTACCATGCGGCTAAGGCATACACGTTGGATGACTTTAATGACTACTTTAACTTGCTTACAAAAAAAATATCCCGATGCAACAGCGTGCCTCGAGCATGACGTTAGATTTGAAAAATGGAGCAGGGTGCACTTTCTAGAAAATAGATTTAATGTCATGACCACAAACATCAACACAATGTTGCTCAATGAAAGAGAGTATCTAGTGGCCACCATATTTAATTTAATTTCTTTTAGGTTTGGTGAAATATTTAGAAGAGGTATGCAGAGGTGAGTAATTCAATAAATATATTCATTACCAAAGCTGAGAAGATCTTAAGGAAAAACAAGACTGAGGGTGACACATTATATGTGAAAAACATAAATAAAAACACCAGAAAATTCACCATGATTGGTTGTGGTCTTTCCATCAAAGTCAATCTATCGAAAAGGTCATATTATTAAAGGAAGTATGACTTGATGAAATTGTCATGCGCTAATCAGATGACAGCCGTGCGATTGAAGCATGGGAACAATTATGACAATAGCATGTATAACTACTCTTCGGCCATATATTCGAAAGAATCATACCACCTTGCATAATTGGAACTAATAAGTGTAGTACCTCAAGAGTCAAAATGGAGCATGTCATGAGAGTATCTAACAATATAGGTTCTTCCACCCAATTTCGATCCCTAACTAGGGAGAAGGAGGGTGAAACGGGTTAGAAGAGTGTTGGAGACTTTCATGCCTAAAAAGGAACAAGCGCTCTATGTGCAAAAGAGTGCTTCATAAGAGAACAACATGTAGCCTTAACGTAAGAAGATAGAATTAGCATTGTATCTTTTTATTTATATTTTCAAAGGCACCGGACAAGTTGTAATGCCACTGTTAGTATTTTTCTTTCAAATATAATAAAGTACAGTTATAGTTAACTTTGCTTGTTGTATACTATCAATCATAATTTTCTTTTTATATATTATTTAGGAAACCAATTATAAATTTATTCATCGATTAGTTATTAAATATATAATCAATTTATGTGCGGTCTACATAGTAAATACCAAACACGTAATATAGGCAAAATGCTCTTCTGGACCTTTGTACTATGTCGGTTTTGTAAGTTGGACACTTCTACTTCCATGTTTATCATCCGGACCCCTGAACCCACTAAAAAGTAATATTTTAAACCCTTTTTTGGTGAGTGTAAGACACTCTCCCCACGTTAGCTGCCACGTCAGCTGCCACGTCTGTCATATCTGTCACGTCATAATAATAATAAATATTACGTTAAATTTCAAGTTATTTTTAAAATTCTAAATAAAAAATTAAATATTAAAATTAATTAATTAAATAAGAAAACTTTATAATTGTAGAAAAATTTGAATAATCATGTTTTTATTTTTGCTCACAAATTAAACATCAAATCCATTCCAAATAATTAAAATTCTTCTCCAACTAACTTAAATTTTTAACTATAAATTCATATATACAAACATAATAAATTTTTTATTTTTAAATTTGAATATCTTTAACAAATTCACAAAAAGTTTAATTTTTTTGAAGTGAAATTCACTATTTTTTTCAATATTCACTATCATTCACTTTCAATTCAAATTTAAATTTTAATTCCCAAAAATAAAAAGATTTTACATTTAAATTTTAATTCAAAAAGAAATGAAAAGAATTGAATTGAGGAAAAATTAAAATAAAAAATAAAAAGTGAAGGTGTGGGGGGGGGGGCTAGAAGAGTGCTGGGGTGGGCAGTGGGGGTTGGACGGGGTTGGTGGGGTATTGGTGGTGGGGCCGAGGCTGGGGTCGGGATGGGGCTGAGAGGGGTGTGGGGGCTGAGGTGGGGTGGAGAGGGGCTGGATGGGGCTGGAGGGGTATGGGGGTGGGGACGGGGCTGAGGGCAAGGTGGGATGGGGTTGGGTGGGGTGTAGGGGGTGGGGAAGGGCTGGATGGGTATTGGGGTGGGGTGGGGGATGGAAGGGGATGAGGGTGGGGTGGGATGGGGCTGGGTAGGGTGTGGGGGTGGACACGGGCGGGGGGAGGGAAAAAATATTTTTATTTTTTTAATTTTTAAAAATATTTTTAAATTTTTAAAAATATTTTTAAATTTAAAAAGATGGAGGAAAAAAAGGACCCTTTTTTAATTATTTTTTTAATTTTAATAATATTTTTATTTTTATTTTTAACTATTTTAATATAAAATTAGTCAAAAATTGACCCCCACTCGCACCCCAAGTGAGTGACTACACTCACTTTGTCGTAGTCATCATTTCAATGCCGCATAGGCAAGGTCAACGGTCAAAGGGTGCAAAATATTGCTTTTTAATGGGTTCAAGGGTCCAGATAACAAACATATAAGTAGAAGTGTCCAACTTACAAAACCGACATAGTACAGAGGTCCAGAAGAGCATTTTTCCTGTACTATATAATAAATCTTTTCAGTGGTCTGTTAATGAAACCTTATTCTAAATACACTAAACAATTCACTGTAATCACCATGCACGGGTAAAGGTCCCCATTTGAAAAAACTCAACTGTCGTCCCTTTTCGTTGTTCATTCTCACATGTCCCCTCCTCTACCTACGACATGTGTCTAGCAATGTTTGGTCCCTATATTTCTCCTCTGTTCTATTTGATAAAGCTACTGGTCTATTTACGCTCACTTCATCTTCCTCCACAAGCATAAATACATTTTAACAATGGTAAGAAAGGTTTATAATCTCTAACCCCTTCACAGAATGAGAACCACTCGTAATTAAGATCTACTCCGATTGAGGAGTGGTCTGGACTTCCTCTTCCAAGGCTTTGTTGCTGATTAGCGACATGTAGACATGGAGCTCCGATGAATGGCCCTCTTCTTTCGGTCCATAGCAGAGAGGCTTCATCTCAACCCCAACGACCTCATAACCCCCCTCCCCCAAATATCCCCATAGTGTAGTTTAGTGTATTATTTTTGTTGTTGTTGCTTAAAGTTCATTGCGGAAGCTTTCATGATGGCTTGATTTTGTAAATGACAACTTTCTTTTTCGCCTTTTTTGTTGGTTTTTTTCCCAACATTGATATATGTAATAACAATGAATTTGTTTAATATAAAATCTTTCGTTTCTCTTCAACATTGTGTTAAATTAATCTTCATTATTGTGTTAAATTTTTAGTTTTTTTTCCCTATATTGATATATGTAACAACAATGTAATAGAATTTCTAATTTTTATTCTTATATTGTCCCTTTTTAACTTTTATGCAAGATCATTCCTATGGTGTTCCATACATCTTATAGATTTATTTTAGACCTACACCTATAAAGGGGTGAATAATTCCACAGAACCTCATAACGTTGACGAAGTAAGAAAACATTGAAGAAATACTAAACTATGCTAATATTTTATTATATGTTGATGCCGTTGTTGATTTCTGAACATGTACAATAGATTATAAATTTATCATCAAGTCGATTCATGACAAATGCAAAGGCCTCTGATAGACCGACTAAATATATGGACAAGATAAAATTATTCCAAAAAAATAAAAATTAAATTAAATAAAATTAAAGTAGGTCAATTAACACTATTCAAACATTGTAAAGCAATTTATATACATTAGTTGTGACATCATATCACTTTTGAACATGATCAAGTTATATTTAAGACATGTTATAGCCGTAAATCACTAAGATGGGATTAAAAAGCAGAGAAATAAAATAAAATAAACATCATTCAAGCAATGCAAAACAATTAGATATCATCGTATGAGATTACACGTGATCTAATGAATATAAAAAAGAGCGATGGTTGTGACCTGTGAGTGTTCATAGGATAAATAATGTTTGAGAACAAGTCCTTCTTAATGCAGACATTTGTTCTGAATAATTGGTTATTACTATCATTGCTATTCCTTATACTTATGTGATCGAATGCCCATTTTTTTTGTACTCTATGATGATATCTAGCCATTTTCCTTTACTTGAGTGATGTTTATTTATTTTACTCTCCCCTTTTAGTCCTATCTTACTTGCCACTACACTCAATTGGTCGAGACATGACTATTTATATAGTCTGATATAGATGCATACATTTATTTATAATATGTAGGTATAAAATAGGTTATTACATTTATTTCAGATCCTGGATGCAATATATGCACGATATCTCCATAGGTCTAGCATTAATCATCTAATTCTATTGACAAGTAAGTTAGTACTAAAAAGGGGAGAAATAAAATAAAATAAGATAAATATCATTCAAGTAATGAAAAATGACTAAATATCATCATATGAGATTAAAAAATAATTAGACACTAGATCAAATGAGTATAAGGAAAACAATGATAGTAACAACCAATTACTCAGAATAAATATCCGCATTGAGAATGACTACTTGTTCTCAAACATTACTTGTCCTGTGAACACTCACAAGTCACAACTATCACTCTTTCTTATACTCATTAGATTACATGTAATTTCATGTGATGATGTCTAGTTATTTTGCATTGCTTGGATGATGTTTATTTATTTTATTTTATTTCTCCCTCTTTTAGTCCCATCATAGTATTTTATGACTATAGAATGACTTAAATATCACTTGATCGTGTTCAAAAGTGATATGATGTCACAATTAATGTATCTAAATTGCTTTAAAATGTTTGAATGGTGTTAATTAGTCTACTTTAATTTTATTTAATTTGATTTCTCTTTTTTTTTCCCCATAATTTTAACTTGTCCATATATTCAGTCGGTCTATAAGAGCTTGGTCATGAATCGACTTGATGATAAATTGATAATCTATTGTACATGTTCAAAAATCAACAAAGACATTGATATATAGTAAAAGATTTTCATAGTTTAGTATTTCTTCAATATTTTCTTACTTCGTTAATTTTAAGAAGATCTAACTGCACCTTGTTTAAAATTAAAGCCATTTTAGGCCATACAATGATAGGTTCTATAGTAAGCATTACTAATCGATTATAGAAGACATAAACATTCTTTAGCCAACCTTTGAAGTAATGATAAATCATTTGAATGGTGTATGATTGTTCCCCAACGGTCAGAAAGTTCAATTCTCCAACGATCACATTTTTGGTAGCCCTACTATATAAATGAGTTACTCTTTGAAATCCTCCATATTTCTTTATTCATCCCTTTCTTATTTTGTTTTAACAAAAATAATGTCTTAGTCATCTCAAATGTCCAAAAGTATTTATATTTGTTATTGCAGTAATTTTTCTATTTTGAAGACATCACGAACTGATAAAAATTCAGATCAAAAATTCTACAACTGTACAGAATCTAAAGGATCCTGTGTGTTTTTTAAACAAAAAATCATTTATGTGCATTACATAATAAAATTTTCTAATTGGTCATCGTTATTTTAGGATAACGATTGATGCTCTTATTTCAAGTGGATTCTTTTTGTCACGACTCAAATCAGAGCCTGACCACGACATATATTTCAAGTCCATCGTGGAACGAAGACCACCCCCTTTGCCTAGTCAAACAGAATATAGTATAACTACAGCAGTGGAATTCTAAACATATAACGAGATAGAATGATCAATAATTCAAGAAATCTAAGAATGTCAACAACCATCCTAATCCATAATATCCACATAGCCTTTAATAAAACTAAAACCAACCTAAGTTGGGACATGCACCCGAAGATAGCCAAAACCAAAGAAGTAGGTCTAAGATATAAATAAAACAAAACTTCAAAATGATAACTCTTTAGGAGAATAGAAGCTCTCCACTTAAAAGCTGACAGCTGACAATCTAGAAATCCTAACACTGCGCAGGAAAAACAAAAGTGTCTTTCGTGCTTGCATCGCGTAAGGATACAATGTCAGGAGACGGTTAGCTGGTTAAGTGCTAGCATGTATCTCAAAGAAGGAATAAACTAATGTCAAGTCAAAACCACAGTAAAATCCACATACACACAGTGTACGTGTGTGTGTGTATATATATATATATAAAATCATGTTGGGGTAGGAAACATGGATTAGCATGAAATTAAACATTAGCTTGGACTATGCAGCTTCCTATGGATTATATAGGTTCAGCTCCCTTTGCTGAAAGGGCCCGGGGTATGTTAGCCACACAAATCGGAGGTATCAAGAAAGACCAGGGAATACTCTGACCCCATGTCAATATAGGATACAAATATATATAAAGTGTGTCACAAGCACATGGTTATCAAGACCAATCTGCATGCTGAAAAATGTGAGTTTCCATTACAATTCCTTCAAGACTCACAGCTTCACAGCTTAGCTACATAACCCCCATTAAGCCCAATTTAAAACAAGTTTCACATAACCTATTTATTTAACCATAGAATTGCACATTATGTCATACCACAAGTGTCATCATACCCTTACACTTGCAAGCTTACACACATGTCATTTTCATTACATTCCATTATTTGAAGAAATGCCATAATCCTCTTTGTTCGTTAAATCATATTCTTAGGAAATGCCTCGACCCTTTTTTGTTTATCAAATCATCTTTGAGGAATCTCACCTCCCAAGGTTTTAATTTTTGTCAAACAAGGCCAATAAGGACTTCAAAAATCATGTTTAACCTATTAAACATTTATGTAATGCAATAGTGTGGGTAAGTCAAACCATGTGAAAAATCCATATTTCAAAACCAATTTCACAAATGGGTTGAAGAAGTACAATTTCCAAACCAATTTCAGGAGTGCCTCGACCCTCATTCCAATTCTCACACCCATGCACCGCATTAGTTCAAAAAAATTCAATTTAAAGCATGAACAATTCATAATAATCATGGAAAAAAATTAAGACTCCACCATGACAAAACCCTCAACCCATGTCAAAACCCACATTCAATTTCACACCGATAATTATTTAATAGACATTCTTTAAGAAAAAAAAGTTTAAGGGTAGAGCCACATGCTTGAAAGTACAGAGAATTGTGGAGAGAAATCGGCCTTGAGCTCTTATATGACCAACTTTGAGAAACCCCAGCTTGTTCTTGCCTTAGGGATTTGAGAAAGTTTGAGAGAGTGTTTATGCTTGATAAGTGTTGAAAATAATTCCCCAAAGGTGCTTACGGTCGTAGTTCTTAAGTGGCTAAAGTGAAAAAATTTTAAAGTGTCCTTCACTAAAAGCTGAAAAATTATTGCAGTGACTACGAATCTCTATACGACTCGTAAGGACTCCCTACGATCCTCACCACGAGTTGTATATTGGATAGTAGCTGAGGGACCTATTTATGGTGACCCTACAACTCACACCATACGACTCATCAAGAGACCTTACAACTTGTAGTGTCCTAATCATAACCAAGACAGAAGCATTTGGGATACACACTGGTCATCTTATGATTTGGACACCACAACTCGTAATGAGTCTTTATGAATCATGACCTCTACTCATAATCAGGAGAGTAGCATAGGCACCACTCACTGGATAGATGATGATTTTACTCCTATTGCTCGTAAGGATACCTTAAGACTCGTAAGGTGAGTCGTAGGTTAGGCAGTGAGTTCAAAACTCAGAAATTTTCAGGAACCAAAATTTGGGGTGTTACACTTTCTGATTCTGAGGAATCAAAATTTCAAGACATTGTAAAGATTGAAATGTTGAAAAGTCTTATAGAATTTGAAGAAACTAAAGATCTTATTATGACATTAGATATTGAATCTGAACACAAGACTGATTACTTAAAAGGATTGTTGAAAGACATCGAAATTGAGAGGGACCAACATAAGCATAGGTTGGTTGTGGCTGAAGAAAAAGTGAAGGGCCTAAAGTTATGGTGTATGATTTAATCTTAGTTTTGGCTTTTTGGAAAGGTGTAACGGGGGTGTAGTGGGATTGAATATATTATGTGTATCATTTATTAATTGACTGGTTTTGACTTATATTATGGATGCTTTGCCTTTTGATTGATCGACTACTCAACACTGAATATTATATATATATATATATATATATATATTACGTTTTAATCAGAGTCTTTAATCAATGACAACAACTTTTGAGAGTATTGGCATTGATTACATAAATTATAAAACATTTATAATAAATATACCACAAAATTTTGACATTATCATAAAGCAGTTTCGAAAATAAAATTATTCATATCTACATATCATAAGCTAAAAATAAACTTAAATTGGTAGTCCCCTCCATATACTAAACTTCATTGTTTCAAACCCAAACTTATCATAAATAGAAATCAAATTAAAAAAATTGCCAACCAAGTAAGCATCACTCAAATACAAATTATATATTGTATTGTAATTCCTTAATTGTCTTGTATTCCACAAGAATATTGTTGATGTCATCAACAACTTTCTTAAGAAACTCATCTATATCAACTGTTGCATTTTATTTTTTCTTCCTCAATAGTTTTTTTTGGTTCATTCTTTTTTCTTCATCTTTCTCATCATCATATTTCGGTATCTTCTTGTTCTTATTTATCTTCTTCTCCTTCTGTTGCTTCCTTGATTTCTTATTTTTCTTATTTTCTCTCTTCTTGTACTTTTGGTGTCTTCTTTCCTTCTTTTTTCTCTACTTCATCTACTGATGATTTCTTTCCTTCTTCGTCCTCCTCTCCTGCTTTTCTCTATCTTCTTGTTTATTTTCTTCTTCACAAACAACTTTCTCATTTTTTTCTTCTTCTTATTCTTGCTTTCCTTTATCCTGATTATCCAATTTTGTTTTTTCCTTCACAAATAACTTTTTTATTTTTTTTCTTCTTCTTCTTCTTGCTTGCCTTCATCCTGATTATCTTTCTCTACAATAGCTAGTCATCGGGGATCATCACCTCACCTGTATTGATCGAGCCTGTTTCAAAGTTGTTATCTCAAGGAGCACTTTTTTAATACCTTATCATTGTGAGCGATTTTCACTGATGAATTCTGACTTTGGACATGTACACCTGTATTTTTAAGTATTTAGAGTTAATAACAAATTATGATATCATGTCAATAAAGCATAACATAGATTCTATTATAACAAAAATTGATTATATAAAAGGCAACTTTTATAATAAATAGAGGAGATATTACCTTGATCTTCTTCTTTCTTCTTCTTCTAGTTCTCTTTTCCATCTCTTCTTAGCTTCTCTTCTTTCACAAAATCAATAATATCCTTCATCGCCTCCTCCAACCTAAACACAACCTTTTTCAGATTTTAGTCATCGATCTTTTTCTTATTGCTCTTAATTTGCTTGTCCTCCACAGTTAGTGATATTTTTTGACGCAGGATTTTTACTCAAATACTGGTCATCGTATCTGTCTTCACCATTTACCAATGAGGTGATGACAGTCACACTATGCAGATGGGTATTCACAACATCGATAAATGGGTGATTTACCTTATCCATGAATGCTTTAAATTTTTTCATGTATTACTGCTTCATTTCACGGACTGTGCGAATAAGGTACGGGTGCACTCTGTATAGAAAAATAGAAAAATATGATTATTAAGAAACACAGTATTGTTAAAAATATTCTTAAGAAAGTAATTTCATACCTTTGTGCTTCATCCATTCAAATATGAATCACCTTCAATCAGCTTAATAGCTTTTGAGGTCTGTCATCTAAGCAATTAAAAAATGGATGGGGGGGGGGGGGGGAGGATCTATTGATTTACCATTTTTCCTGTCGAGCTAAAAAATGCTTTGTATATTCAAATTGTGATCAAAAGAAAAAATAAATATATAAATTAGTCAGTGTACAATAGATATTATAATAAATTACAGTATAGAATAAACTATTTTAATAATTTATAATCAGTAATAGAAATGTCCAGGAGAATCCGTAGAGCGCATATAATGATGCTCCTTTCATCACATATGTATTTCTCTACTTGGTGAATTGTATTCATTTCTTTAGATAGTCTAAAGTTAATACGAATGACTCCTTACCCCAGGGGTATCTCTCAAAGAAGCTCAAGTTATTCACCATCTTGATGATTTCTATGTCCATAGATTTTGACAAATCTCCTGCAAGCAATATGTAGTGCACGAACCAAATTAAACAAAACTTGAACTTGTCCTTATTGTCCATCCTCCCACCTCTAACAAACTTCAACAAATTTTTCCACAAACACTTTTCTTTCTCGCAATTCTTTTGAAAAAAATGTCACCCTCCTCCATCACTTTGAGATATTTTGAATCATGGGAATAACACCCATAGTATAACCCTGTGATTAGCACAAGCTCCTTAAGGACAAACATGAAAGTCTATCATTGAATCAAAACTATATTTCATGTAGCATTTTGTCCTTTTAAACTGGAGGAAAAAGTGTATAGTGGACAAGCAATCCATTGAACTTCAAATATTTTGGCAAGTCTCATAAACAACCAAAACAAGAATTCTTAAACTTCGACTTGAAACATTGACCAACCATGAGTTATTTGAATTCATAAGGTAATTTCAAATGAGACATAATGAATATCTTAGCAGGAAAGGATTCAACATCATCCATGATTGTGGCAAGGTTGTACCTCTCGGACGAAATAAATTTTGCATAGTGGGGCAAGATCAATGTCTCCTTATCTATCATATATTTTCATTTTTTACTACTCATCTCAACTAGAAGCTTGAATATCTTCATTACTACAATCCATATTCTCTGACTCATTGACTATTAATTTTTATTTTTCAGATCTATCAACTCCTACAGCTTTGTGTTTATTACCTCTAGTCATTTCTTATAATTTAAGTACAACAAATAATATTAGTTATCATAAGTCAAAAAGAATATCTAATCGACCTAATAGTCTATTAATAGGACAACAACACAAGAAGATGAGTGTGAAATCAACGAATAAGAAAATCCTATCTAAAACACGATTACAGTCAAGCGCAAAATCAAAACCTAGAAATCAAATAGATACCTAATCAACCGAACGGACTATTAAAAGAACAACATTAATGTATGATAAAACTACAAGAACATGCATCTAAAGCACCATTACATTGAAAAAAAATTAGAAGAAAACTATGATTTCTGGGCACACTAGCCGATAAAAATTGTAAAAAAAAAAAACATCATACAATCGGCAACGATAATCAAAATCCATCAAATATCCATCAAGAATCAAACAACTATCAACTTAACACACAGATTTTCGATAAAATCAAGCAATGTTTTTCAAAAAAGTTTCATTTTTTTCAAAATTAATTCAATCGACACAAATCGAAACTGTAAAAACCTAAAGAATCTCATCAATATGGAGAACTAATTAGTCCAGAGATGAAGACACTACAAAAAAATAGCATTTAGCGATGAAATTTACTGACAGATCAATTTTCGTTGCAGTCTAGCGACGGATTAACAACAGAAATATCAATTTTTTCACAAGCATAACAAGTCTATTTTTAATTTATCATATAGCAACGGATTAACGATAATTTTTTTTTTCGTCGCTATATTTGGCCGCGAAAACTTGACACCTTAATTTTGTGATGGATTTAGAAACTAATTTTTTGTAATCAGTTTAATTAATTTGTAGCAACGAATTTAAGCGTTAGTATTATTTGCCACATTTTTTTATAAATTTTATTTATTGTTAGCGACACAATTTTCTGTCGCAACTTTTTATAAATTAAAAAAATACTTATAACATATACATATTTTCAGAAAAATAGATTAGGGATCATTTTGTTCACTCATTTTCTCTCACTAAGCCACCTCTCACTCTCTAGCTTTCTCTCTCTATAATTTCTTTGTCCAGACAAAATCAGGTAAGAATTTCATTTGTATTTTCTTTCTATATATACTTTATACTCTATAATTTGTATTTAATTTGGTTCTAGTTTGGGACTGTTTGATTGCAGATGGGAAATCATCAAACACTTCACCTTGTTTATCTTATTTTTTTAAATGTCGGCCTACATTCGATATTTGATGTGTTAATTGGGCTGGTGAATGTGTTATAAGTTAGCTAAATGCGAATTTTTTTTGTAACTTGAATTTTTTTGATGTAATTTTAGTAGATCTGTGATTTTTGTGGATGTAATTTATTTCTACATAGTTTAACCCTTCTGCATTTGTGATCTGTTTTTCTATTTAGATTCGTGGATCGAATCTAGGGTGCATGTAAGCATTTGGTACTAAATCTGTATATTTTTTGATTGAATTTTTGATTTTTCTTCTTTTTTGGTTAATGTCGCAGAAATTGAAGTGTTGATAAAAAGAAGGATAGGTGAAAACGCACAGGCAAGGTGTGTTTTGGAGCTAACAGGAATTTCGAAGTTCAGTAATTTGACCTATTAGGTAAAATATTCTCAATAATTAGTATGATGATTCTGGTAGGGGATTTAGTTATGTTAAAGTAGTATTGTTGATTCTTCTTTAAGTTTGATTTTGTGGATGATCTCGTGATCAGTTTTGCAACGATGACTATTATATCGTAGATAATTTTTACTTTGAAGTTTTGTTTAATTTTTGTGTTGTCAATTTTGTCTTTGTATTATATTTGTATATCTTGAGCATGTTATTTGATATCTTGTACCTGGAAAGGATTAATTGTTCAGTGAATTAAAATAGGCCTTTCAAGTATATCAACTATGAACTTTGTTCTTGAATTAAAGTTTGATTAAGTGACAGTTCTTACTTTTGGCATTTTTGTCAATTTACTGCTAGAATGTACAATGGAATAGGCGAATATTATTGTAAAACTTATGTAACATTTGATATTCATTCGTATTATCAAAAAAGTACAGAATTTTCACGTATTTAGCCTATGAAAAGGAACTATGCACGTACTATAATCGCAAGAAATATGACATCGTCATGGATCATCAAAAAAGACCATGTAGGGGAGCATCTTTGTGTATTCAACTTCTAAAATTTTATATGATTCAGTGAATACCTCTATTGTTGCTTTGTTTTGGTTTCTGTAAAGCTCTGGATATTGAAATTTGTTGTTGGACTTTGTATGAACAAAGTTCAGTTCCTAGAAATTTCAATTGTTATTCTCCAGCTGACTTTTTTTTTTGATAATTTATTTTATCTACTTGCTTTTTCCCACAGTTTTTTTAATAATTTAATTGTCTAGAGAGTGTGTGTTTAATTGTACTTTGTTTTAGTAGCTGATTACCTTACTATTGATTTATTATCTCAAATCAGAATTATAACTCATTTTCTTCTTACATTGATGTTAATTGATTACTTTTGCTATGTTCTGAACTTTTGATTGAAGAGCACGGTGCTAGCACTGATTATCTTATTTTTTATTTCAACATTAATAGAAAAATGAATAATCTAAAGAGTGGTTGGATGTATGAGAGGTTAGATGGCCGAGGGGATTTATACTCTAATTTTGTAACCGGTGTAAATAAATTTATTCAATTCAGATGTTCTCACCAAAATCACATGAGTGGTGACAAAGTTAGATGTCGATGTGCAAAATGTCAGAATTATAAATTCATGGATATCGAAACTATTAAATGTCACTTTTATCAATTTGAATTTGTTGAGAACTATTTTATTTGGAAGCATCAAGGGGAAAGAGATGTTATAAGTGGGACTTCTTATGATAATGACTTGCATGGTGGTGGTCAACTTGTATTTGGAAAGAATCCATACCGACGAATGATTTTGAATGTAGTTGGTCCCAACTTTTTTCAAGGTTCAAGTAGGCAAGCTTATAGCAATATTGAACCAGGGCCATCTCATCTTTTTGAACATTCAATGGCTGAAGATCCTCATCTCGTGTCTAAATTTTTTTTTGATTTGCTAGATATTGCTGATGCAGAATTATATCCTGGTTCATCCCTCTCTCAACTTGCAGTTATCTCTCAAATGTTAAATATTAAAATGGAGAATAATATGTCGCAGAGAAGCTATAACCAGATGATGTAATTGCTTAAAGATACTTTACCTAAAGATAACATAATGTTTGATAGCTATTATCAGACGAAGAAGCTAGTGCATAGCTTGGGTTTACCAGTTAAAAAAATTGATTGTTGTGAATCAGGATGTATGCTATATTGGGATGATGATGATGAACACCTTAGATCTTGTAAATTCTATTGCAAGCCAAGGTATAAGTGTTTTGTTGGCTCTAATAAGAGGAAATTGGTCCCTTATAAGAAAATATATTATTTTCTTTGATTCCGAGATTGCAAAGCTTATATGCATTCCATGCTATAGCTGCCGATAGGGGTGTACAGAACAAACCTTCAAGTCAAACCAAATCGAATAACCAAACCAAACCGAGAAAAAAAACTGACTTATGGTTTGGTTTGGTTGGTTTGGCATTTGAAAAAAAAATCCGACCATTCTTGGTTTGGTATGGTGTTAACCAAAAAAAAGTCAAACCAAACCCAAATCACACCAACATAATACATACATATATATATATATATACATATATATATATATATATATATAGAGAGAGAGAGAGAGAGAGAGAGAGAGAGTCATATTTGGGCCTTTAAGTTATAATATTTATCCATTAATTATTAATAAATTGATCCAAAATTCAATATAAACTTAAAACCTAAACTTTTGACTCTTCATCTTATTTTTTTTAGTTTCAAGAGAGTTTTTTGCTTCTCAATTTTTCATAATTGTGGTTTTTCATTAGCACATAAGTGATAACATACTTGGTCTAAACTTCAATCACAATATAATTATAAAAAATAAAGATTATAAAAAAAAAATCGAGAAAAAACAAAAAAACAAAAAAATCAAAAGAACCGACTAAAATCTAAACCCCAAAAAATAATTTTATGTTGGTTTGGTTTGGTTTATAGTTTTAATAAACCAACATAATTGGTTTGTTTTTTTTTCAATAGAAAACCAAACCAACCCGACCTATGTACACCCCTAGCTGCCGACATGAGATGGCATCATGAGCATAAAAAAATGATAATGTGATATGTCATCCATCAGATTCTGAGGCTTGGAAGTACTTTAATGAAACTCATCTCTTTTTCACCGCTTAACCAAGAAATGTTAAGTTGGGGTTATGTACGGTTGGTTTTCAACCATTCAGTCAGTCTAGTAGGAAATATTCCTAGTGGCCAGTGTTTGTCACTCCATACAATTTACCTCCAGGAATGTACATAAAATAGGCTTATATGTTCTTAACAATCATTGTTCTAGGTCTGAGCAATTCCAAACATAAAATTGATGTTTATTTGCAAACTCTAATAAAGAAATTAACCTTGCTATGGGACATGGGTGTGGAATCATTTGACAACTCAAAAAGGCAAAACTTTCAATTAAGAGCAGCTTTGATGTGAACAATTAGTGACTTTCCAGCATATTCTATGTTATCGGGATGGAGTACTGCGGGCAAATTAGCATGTCCTTATTGTATGAACGAAACACAATCCTTTAGATTACCTCATGGAAGAAAATAATCCTGGTTTGATTGCCATAGAATGTTCCTTAACCAATATCACCCATTTATGAGAGATCAAAAGAACTTTCTTAAAGGTCAGACTATCAAAAGACCTCCGCTAACATATAACATAGGAGAGAAAATTTTGGATCAAATTTGTAATTTGGGGATAAGTAATGTAACAGAGTTAAATGCAAAACAAGTTAATAAAATAATATGTAAGACATGTGGGTTAAAAAATCGAAGCATCTTTTGGGATTTTCCATATTGGAATTCTAACATGATTCGTCATAATCTTAATGTGATGCATATTGAGAAAAACTTCTTTGATAATGTCTTTAAAACTGATTTCATTTGAATAATATGGCTGGTATTTTTTGCTAGACTTGTCATGGCTGCTGCTATGGTTGTGTCTTTGTTGTTGTCCATTGATTTCATTTGAATGATATGGCTGGTACTTTGTGTGAATAATATGGCTAGTTATAACACCTCAAATCTGGTACCCAAAACGCTACACGGTGCTCATGACCCCGAAGAACCACAAGCTAACCCATGACTAATATCTGTAACTGAGCAATGAATAATATACTATAATTATGTGGAATATAAGTTGTAAGTCCATAAGGTTCAAAACTAAACTAATACTGAATATAAAACAATATCTGCAATGGGGTACAAAAATACCCAAAACTGAAATAAACGGTCTGAAACATGTTGTAGTCTGAAAGCCTCTAAACTGTCTGAAAACTGTAGAGTTGATGAGACATGTCCCCAACTAACTTCGAACTACTAAAATAATAAATCAATAAAATAATCATATTATCCTCGAATGATGAGGACTAACTGTTAGTCTGGCTTCTGAACGTCTAATCTACTAAGGATGCTCGAGAGCTCATACTTCTAAACCTATGGTATAAAACACCATAGCACAAATACGTCAGTACGTTTAAATGTACTGGTATGCAAGTGAAGTAGGCTGAATGCAAAGGGTTCACATGCATGAACAATACTAACTGACTGAATAATATAAACGTGAGAATACATGCAAGACTACGTAACTGTAACTGAGATCGTGATAACACTAACTCATGAATTATGATAACATGGATTTACTGATATCTGAGTACTAATACTGGGATACTAAATGACTGAGTTTATTGAGTACTGAGGAATTGATGTCATATTTTAGATAAAGATATGACTGTGTCTAATAGTTCTGATTATGAAGAACTGGTCTGGTTGACTATATTTGACAGTCCTAAAACTAAATACTAATAACATGAATTTTGTATAATTAATATACCATTAACTGAGTGACTTTGTTTGACAGTCCTGATTCTGATGGAACTAGCTGAATTCCATATTAAGTTGAGCGACTGTATCTGACAGTCCTGAATTAGTAAAATTGAACTGAGTTCTATTACTAAGATTGGATCTGAAATTGATACTGTGGGAGGTAATCATCTAGCCGACGTTCCCCAGAACAGACTGGTGGGTTCCAATATGTAATCCTAGCTAGAAGGGTGTCAATACCGTGCCACGGGTAAAGACAAGCTGTGAGTAAACCCTCTCTAATAGGGAGCTCTTCCGTCAACCCTTCCTATAAGGAAAAACTCAAATAAGATGTATTAGTAGCCATACGCATATGGGTACATCTTAACCTATGCTGGCTACATAGTTCTGGAATGCAAGGATTGTTTCTCAAGATCACACCTTTCACTAAATAATAGGTGAGTCCCCATTCTTAGGTTCACTCGGTGTTGAATCCTACTCCCAATTGAATAGACACTGAATTGATTATAATGAACTGAACTATTACTGATGGTATTGTTTAGCAGAGCTAAACTGAGTTTACTGAGTTCTATTGACTGACGAAATGCTACTGAGATTTGAGGACTGACTAAGGGTACTGAAGTTACTGAGATTTGCTGGGAATACTAAAGTTACCGAGATTACTGAGTACTAAAATCATTGAGATTACTAAACTACCGAGGTTACTGATATTTCTGAGAAACACTGGACTGATGCTGAATTTAATGAGTTTTCCTGAGTCATGAGACTGACTAAATTTTGTTGATTATGACTTGACTGAGATTATCGTGAAAATATGATACGGCTCTAGGCACACAGCTAAATTATCAGGTACAAGTACCCCAGGACTTGATAGAATGAAACTAACAAGGCTTGACACTTTTGATCACATGACCAATATCAACAATTCATAATTTCATAGTTGGGGATTTCATTAAGCACATAATCATCATAATGTTGTACATAAATAGAAATGCGTGTAAACATGGCATAATTTCGTGCTTCTAATCTTATGAACATCTCATCAAGCAATCACAGTGCATAGGTTTGCATGGGAATCATATTAATCAAGTAGGTATAGCATAACTTAAGAGGCATGACATGATCTTGACACATAGAAACTAAGTACTTGATCATCATTCATTCATTAGGGCATATTATCAAACACCTTGCATAGGTATGATTATTAATTTAATGCAACATGGTTCCACAATTTAACTCAATTACATGAATTTCAATCCTATACTAATATAGTTTCATGAAAACATTATAAGGATGCAATCTTCGAAGTCATACAACAATAACAACATGAACATAATCAATTCAAAACAAGAATATCATGACATATAGTTTAAAATAGATTTCTTGAACTTCATGGACGAAAGGAGTCCATGAATCAACATTGTGAATACCTTAGTTCTTGATTCTACGAAGATTGATGGAGAGATTCTTGAATTTGGGTCTTGGATTTGAATCCCCAATTGAAAACCCTAGCTTGTCTTGAGAGAAACTTGAGATAAACAATATATTTTGGGTGAAATATGGCTGAATCACATGTTATTGGGTATATATAGGGGTGAGAAATTAACCCTTTTAACCCTTGGACGCACATTTTAATTTTGTAAAAATTTCTTGGACCCCTGGCACGACGCGGCACTATTGCATCATGTCTCTGGAAAGTGACAATTGGGAAATTGCATGGTGGTATGACGCAGAGCTATCACGTTGACACTTTGTTTGCGACCTGGAAGTTTGGTGCGACGTTCCACTATCACCGAGCAACACTGCAAATAGACAACTTCCATTTAAGCTATCTCTGTGACGCGCTGATGGCTTAGGTGATACACTGTCTCACTAAAAAGGCTCTAACTCTTCTCTCGGGTGTCAAATTTGGGAGAATTTGATATCGATGGGAAGCATATTGAATTTTATACATGATAAAAAGTGAAAATCTTAAAAATACCACATGTATAAAAGTGGATTCATCTTTTAAACAAGTTTTTAATATTTTTGGAATGATTTTAAGCTAGGTGAAGTACGGGGTATTACAATATCTCCCCCTTGAAAATATTCATCCTTGAATGAGACTGATTGAGATGGGAGAAATGATAAGCTGAAGTACATACTGAACATGAACAACTGAAACATGACTACTTGACTGATATTATTGCGATTCATACTGAGCATGCATATCTTATGCATGATTTTATGACTAAGATGATGCATGACTACATGACTGAGAGTACTGATAAGCTGATCACACATATACAATTCATGAGGACATAACTGAACTGACTCATGAGCATGTGACTGGACATGCAAGGGTAAAGATACCAAGTTTGAAATAAAAACTGAGCATGGAACTGAATACCACATTTTTAATTAAAATATAAACATAAAATTAGATAAGCTTGAGAAAAGAAATTACCTTGGGCTAAGTCTAAGATTAATTACTAAATATGAATGAGCAAAAACATGATAATGTAACTAGGTCTGGAACATGATACATGAGCTAAATATTATGATCTGAACTGAATACATTGAATACGTGGCTTACGGCTGAGATCAGAGTATAAGGGTCAACGTCTAGCTACCCACTACTCCAAACGGGATTCATTACATGAATAGAAGCTGCAGGGTCAAGGACATGATAGCTCGGGGGTTATAGAGCATCTCTGTAATAACCCAAAAAATCAAAACCAATATTAGAGCCATGTACCAATCTCATGCATAGTACATCATGGTTATTCTATAGTTTTATGAGTAGGTTAGAAGTATATTAAGGCTTCAAATAACTCCTAGCTATCAGACGAATCAAAACATTCCTTACCGATTGAATTCTTGAGGAGAATTTTGGTATAGTCCACTTCAAAAGAGCATATATCTCATTATACTTAGAATTTTTGAGCTCATGACCTATCAACAGATAGATAATTGAACTATATTTCCAATGATACTAATTTTTCCTTAATCCGATATCAGAGCAAAGAGTTATTCCTATTTTAATCCAGCATGTCAGGATGGAAATAGTGTGACGACATTCATGGTAGCTTACCATATTTGTGACGCCCTACCACGAAGGTCGTCAGCCTTAGGCAGAAACCAGATCCTAAGTGATGACATTCATGGTATCTTACCATATTTATGATGCCCTACCATGAAGTTCGTCAGCCTTAGGCAGAATCCATCTCCTGTGTGATGACATTCCTGGTAGCTTACCACATTTGTGATGCCCTACCACGAAGATCGTTAGCCTTAGGCAGAATGCAGCTCCTGTATGATGATATCCCTGGTAGCTTACCACATTTGTGATGCCCTGCCACGAAGGTTGTCAGACTTAGGCAGAAACCATCAATTTCAGCTTCTGTGTGACGACATTTTTTATGGCTTACCATATTTTTGATGCCTTGTCACAAATATCGTCAGCTATTATTTTCAGCAACTGGGAATTTATTTCATAAGGGTATTTTCATATTTTTCCTTCACTTTCTATGACTTATAACCCTCAAGGAATGTATTATCTTCCATTCTCTTTAGTTAAAACATCTCATAAAGCTCTCTCATACACTTTCAACCACAAGATTAGGGTTTTCTCTCAAGATCATCTCCTCAGGAATAAGAACATTCTTTCCCAAAGGGGTTAAATCCTAATCAACAAAAATCAAAGGAAAACCTAAGGATTTCTTCAGGAACCTTCATAAACATTAGATCTCTTTCAAGATCAAGCTTTAAGGTATGCGTAGTGTTCATCTATGGATTCAGTTCATTCATAGAGTTCAAGAACCATGCTTTTAAATGTTATTTTGTAAACTTTTGTGGTGATATAAGCATGTACATGTTGATGATTGTTTTTCAAGTTTCAAGATGATATCTAAGGATGTTTTTCATGGAATATATATGATTGTTGGCTAAAAATCATGAACTTTGGGTGGGTTGAACAAAGGCAAGTATGAAATCCACCTATGCCTTAAAGAATGTATGCAAGGTGTTTGATAAAATGCCTAGGATGTTAGAAGTTCATATTTACATGATTTCATGATATCTAAATGACAAGTTAGCGATACACTTCAATATGAATGCCCATGCTATTTATGTATTCTTATAGTGATGGCATGACGTATGTATGATGATGGAAATATGAATCTTGTGTGCGAATTATATACATGCTTTCCTTACCATATTTGAGGTGTTGATTAAATACATGAATTATATTATCCCCTACTTATGATATAGCAAATTGTGGACTCCAATCTTGTGATCAAGTCATGTCATATGTGTTAATTTTCTTCTATCGAGTCCTAGGGGTATTCATACCTAAAAAACATAGCTATGTGCCTATAGCCATGTTATGTTGTCATGATGATCTCAGTCAAGATATAATCTATAGAACTCGTTCAGTCATGTGACTCAAAAAACCTCAGAAATCTCATGATCCCAGTTAACTCTCATATAATAGTACTACTCTGTCAGTTAATCTTTCCATGTACAGTGAGTTGAATCATGTTTAGTCTCTTTATATGGGAGTAGGAGTTAGCACTGAGTGAACACAAGGATGGGAACTCACCTGTATATGAGGGTGTGATTCTTAGCAGTCATCCTTGCATTTCAGAACTATGTAGCCAGCATAGGTTGAGACATCGCAGCCTGTTATATGAGGGTAGATGAGGTGGCTTAACCTATTATATGAGGGTTCCCACAGTTCTCACTAGAGTTACCTGTTATATGAGGGTTGCTTACATGTTTTCCTTACTAGTGGTGCGGTATTGACACCCTTCCAGTCAGGGTAGAAATTAGACCCTATCTTAGCCATAATGGCACATATAGGGCATGTCGATTAAACAACTACCTCCCACAGTTTCTATATTAGTCTCAGTAAAAGAGCTCAGACAGTTCTTCAGATATCAGTATACCAGCACTGTTAGATATGGTCAAATTCAGTTATAGCACAGAACTCAGAGAGTTCTACCAGATTTAAGGTTGTCAGATACAGTCATCTATGTTATCAGAACTATGGTTCCAGCCATGTATTAGCGTAGAGATTTAGTCATCACGTACTCACGATCTTAGTTACTATGTATGTATGTTTGTACTCTTACATTCATATCAGTCAGTCAGTAGTATTATTCATGCATGTAAACCCTTTGCATTAGCCTACCTCACTCGTATACTCAGTACTCCAGTTGTACTAATATATTTGCGCTATGGTGCTTTCTTTTATGTTACACCATAGGTTTAGAGACACGAGCTCCAGATCAGTAGTAGCATCCAGCCGCAGAGTTACAGTGAGTCCTTATCCATTTGAGGGCGATATTATTTTATTTCATTTATTATTTTAGCTCAGTTTTTCTAGATAGAGCTAGTTGGAGACATGTTCCTTCAACTCCTTATTCAGAAAGTATTTAGAGGCTTTTAGATTCAGTATTCAGATTTAGTTTAGATTTGATTCAGTTTTTAGTTATTTTGGGTATTTTTTGCCCATATGGATGTTATATTATTTTAGTTAAACCTTATGGCCTATTATGCATGTTTTCCGCATTATTATGTCATGAATTGTAGTATACAAGTACAAATATCAGTCATGGGTTAGCTTGTTGTCCCTCGGGGTCATAAGCACCGTGTAGCATTCTGATTCAAAAAATTGGGGCATTATAAACTTGGTATCAGAGCCTAAGGTTCAATAGAGTCCTAGGAAGTATAAAATCTGCATCCAGTAGAGTCATGTACATGGGTGTGTTGCATGCCACATTTATGTACAGGAGGCTATATGATGTTTTAGGAATAGTTTCCCTTATTTCAGTAATTATGTCGTGCTAGTAAACATAATTTCAAGTTAGTCTCTTAGTCTAATCCACTCTTCTCTTATTTCAGAAACATGCCTCCAAAGATAAGAAATCAGTCAGCTTCTCAGCCCAAAGATCCTTTGGGCGAACATGTTTCTCATTCGGAGTTCAGGACCGTATTTAACACTCTTGCTCAGTCTGTAGCTTCCCAGAATGAGCGACCAGCAGTCATTCTTGCCAACTCAGTAGCTAATTCAGCAGCAGCTAGGATTCGAGACTTCACCCGAATGAACCCTCTGTCCTTATTTGGGTCTAAGATAGATGAGGATCATCAGGAATTCATTGACCAAGTCCAGAAGGTCATTGATATCATGGGAGTCACTTCTTCTCAGAGTGTCGAGTTAGCTGCATACCAATTGCAGAATGTCGCTCACACTTGGTATAAGTAGTAGTTAGAAGAAAGATTAGGAGATGCAGGTCCTGTTGAGTGGGAAGAATTTGTCACGGCTTTCTTAGATAGATTCTTTCCCCAAGAGCTGAGAGAGGCCAAAGTTCTTGAGTTCATCAATCTCAGGCAGGGAAATATGATGGTTAGGGAGTATTCTCTCAAATTTACTCAGCTAGCCAGATATGCCCCTCATGTGGTTGCAGACAATAGGGCTAAGATGAGAAAGTTCATGTCAGGGATGAACGATAGCGTGGTGAATGAGTGTAGATCTGCAATGCTGAACAGTGATATGACCTTAGCTAGACTCGTGACCCATGCTCAACAGATAGAGGAGCAGAAGGTTAAGACTAGGGAGAGGCATAACATGAGAGCAAGAGTAGGCAGTTTTAATTTTTCTCAGCCTAAATCAGAGGGAGGAAATCGTTCATAGTTTCATCCTAAGTCAGCAGTTCCAACCCCTTTCTCCGCTAGTGCTCCAATGACAAAGTTCAGGGATGGCAACAGAGACAGAGCACCAGGCTCTAAATCTCAGAGCAGTGTTAGAAGTGCCAATACTTATCCTCAGTGTCAGACCTACTGTAAGCACCATCAGGGTGTGTATAGAGCGGGTCAAGGCATTTTTTTGGTTGTGGAAAGCCAGGCCATAGTTAGGGACTGTCCTAAGCCAGGTCCTCAGGGTCAGCAAAATCATTCCACAGCTTATTCTGGTCGCCCGAACCTGCAGGGTGCCACTTCTAGTGCTACTAGTGGGTAGCGCCCAAATAGACTCTATGCTCTTCAAACCCGATAGGATCAGGAAAATTTTGCTGATGTCGTTACTGGTACGTTACAGATTTTCCATGTTCATGTTTATGCTTTGCTAGACCCAGGTGCATCCTTGTCTTTTGTCACTCCATACATAGAAGGCAATTTCAGAACCAGTCCAAAAATTTTAGCAGAGCCCTTTTCATTTTCTACCCTAATGGGTAAAACCATCATAGCTCGACGGGTATACAGGAACTTCCCAATTATGATATTTCAGAAATCCACGTCAACAAATTTAGTCGAGTTAGAGATGACTGATTTTGATGTTATTCTCAGCATGGATTGGCTTTATTCCTGCTATGCCATAGTCGACTACAAAAATAGGATAGTTTAGTTTCAGTTCCCGAATAAGCCCGTCCTAGAGTGGAAGGATAGCACTTCATCTTTCAGGGGTCATCTTGTTTCCTACCATCGGGCAAAGAAAATGATTTCTAAGGGGTGTGTGTATCATCTCGTGCATGTTAAGGATTCCAGTTCTGAATCTCCCAGTCTTGAATCAGTCCCAGTGGTTAATGAATATTTAGACGTCTTTCTCGAAGATCTTCCAGGCATTCCTCCCGAAAGGGAAATAAACTTCAGTATAGACCTTCTCCCTGATACTCAGCCTATTTCTATCCTGCCATATAGAATGGTACCAGCAAAACTCAAGAAACTGAAAGATCAGTTGAAGGATCTCTTAGATAAGGGATTCATTAGACCTAGTGTATCCCCATGGGGTGCGTCAGTCTTATTCATATACAAGAAAGATGGTTCTCTCAGAATGTGTATTGATTACAGTCAGCTCAACAAAGTCACGATCAAAAACAGGTATCCGCTGCCTAGGATAAATGAATTGTTTGACCAACTTTAGGGTGCCAGTTATTTCTCCAAGATAGACCTAAGATCAGGCTATCATCAGCTCAGAGTTAGAGAATGTGACATTCTGAAGACAGCTTTTCGTACTCTGTATGGTCACTTTGAATTTCTAGTCATATCCTTTGGTCATACCAATGCCCCTACAGCTTTTATGGACTTGATGAACCGGGTGTTCAAGCAGTACTTGGACATATTCGTCATAGTCTTCATAGATGATATTCTGGTCTATTCTCGCACAGAGCGTGATCATTCAGACCATCTCATAATTATTCTTTAGACTCTCAAGGATCACCAGTTGTTTGCCAAGTTCAGTAAGTTTGAATTTTGGCTAAGATCAGTAGCATTCCTTGGCCACATTATTTCTGGTGATGGCATTAGAGTAGATCCTCAAAAAACTAAAGCGGTAAGAAACTGGCCTCGCCCTGTCTCTCCATCAGATATCAAGAGTTTCTTGGGTATGGCTATCTATTACCGATGGTTTGTTGAGGAATTTTCTTCTATTACTTCTCCTATGTCTAGATTGACTCAGAAGAAGGTCAAGTTTTAGTGGTCAGAACCTTGCAAGAAGATTTTTCAGGATTTGAAGACTCGACTCACCTCAGCTCCAGTTTTAGCACTTCCTAACGATTCCGATGGATTCGTAGTATATTATGATGCATCCAAAGTAGGTTTAGGTTGTGTCCTCATGTAGTATGGTAGAGTCATAGCCTACACCTCCAGACAGTTAAAGCCCCATGAGAATAATTATCCTACTCATGACCTTGAGTTAGCAGTAGTTGTCTTTGCTTTAAAGATATGGAGGCATTATCTATACGGTGTTCGTGTAGATAGCTTCATAGATCATAAGAGCCTTCAGTATGTGTTTTCCCAGAAAGATCTAAATTTTCGTTAGAGAAGGTGGTTAGAGCTCTTGAAGGATTATGACATAAGTGTCCTTTATCATCCTTGCAAGGTCAATGTAGTGGCCGACGCACTCACTAGACTGTCCATGGGTAGTGTTTCCCATGTTGAGGATAGTAACAAGAAATTAGCTCAGGAGATTCATCAGCTTGCCAAACTAGGTGTTCACTTAGTCGACTCTTCAGAGGGTGGTGTATGTATTTAGAGTAGTTTAGAGTCATCTCTAGTTTTCGAGGTGAAAGAGAAGCAAGACAGGGATCCTAGCCTTGTCAAGCTAAAAGATTCAGTTTAGAGTCAGGAAGTAGAGGTTTCCACCCAAAGGGGAGATGCTGTTCTTTGTTGTCAAGGTTGTCTGTGTGTTCCAGATGTAGATGACTTAAGGCAACAAGTTCTTCCAGAAGCTCATGGTGCGCGATACTCTATTCATCCAGGGCTACTAAGATGTACCACGACTTGCAGGAATGTATTAGTGTAGTGGGATGAAGAGGGACATTGCAGAGTTTGTGGCTAAGTGCTCTATATGTCAGCAGGTTAAGATAGAGCATCCGAAACCTAGTGGTTCCATGCAGGAGTTCACTATTCCTACTTAGAAATAGGAAGAAGTTAACATGGACTTCGTGATGGGTTTGCCTAGACCACATCATCATCATGATTCAGTTTGGGTCATTGTAGACATAATGACCAAGTCATCTCATTTCCTTTCAGTTCGTACCTCTAACTCAGCCGAGGATTATGCCAAACTCTATATTAGGGAGTTGGTAAGATTACACGGTGTTCCACTATCTATCATATTAGATAGAGGTACCTAGTTTACTTCTCACTTTTGGAAAGCGTTCTAAAAGGGTCTTGGTACCCAAGTTCATCTCAGTACAGCGCTTCATCCTCAGATAGATAGTCAAGAAGAAAGGACCATTCAGACTCTAGAAGATATGCTAAGGGCTTGTGCAATTGATTTCAAGGGAAGCTGGGATGACCACTTGCCTTTGATTGAGTTTGTATACAACAACAGCTATCACTCCAGTATTCAGATGGCTCCATTCGAAGCTCTTTATAGTAGGGGATGTAGGTCTCCGATCGGTTGGTTTGAAGTTAGTGAGATAGTAGTCATAGGGCCTGACTTAGTATTTAATGCCTTAGAGAAAGTTCAGTTGATCAGAGAAAGACTCCGAACTGCTTAGAGCCGACAGAAGTCTTATACGGATGTTCATAAAAAGGATCTCGAATTTGAGGTCGATGACTATGTCTATCTCAAGATCTCTCCCATGAAGGAAGTGAAGAAATTCAGCAAGAAGGGAAAGCTCAGTCCCTGATATGTTGGTCCCTTCAGGATTCTCAAACGCTTCGGCAAGGTAGCCTATGAGCTCGAATTACCTTCAGATCTAGCCTCAGTCAATCCAATCTTCCATGTCTCTTTGCTCAAGAAGAACATAGGTGACCCAATAGTTGTAGTCCCTATTCATAGCGTTGACATTTAGAATAGCCTCTCTTATGAAGAGATTCCAATCAAAATCCTCGATTATCAGACTCGTGGGTTGAGGAACAAAGAAGTCCCTCTAGTCAAGGTTCTTTGGCGGAATCAGTCTATGGAGGGAGCTACTTGGGAAGTAGAAGCAGACATGCGAACCAAGTACCCTCATCTTTTCTTCTCTAATTAAGACTTAGCTCGAGGTAACTATTTTTCTTAAGCTTATTCAGTTACATGTTTGAAATTCCAGTATAAAATTGGTATCAAGTATCAGTGCATAGCTTATCATACATTCATGAGTTCAGCTTACCAGTCATGCATCAGATATGCATGTTCAGTTAGGTTATATTTAGTTTAGAATTCAATTCAGTCCTAAAATCATATGCCAGTTGAGCATGATCAGTGTAAGAGTCATTTTATCTTTTCTCCCCTCTCAAGCAGTCATCATTCGAGGATGAATGTTTCCAGAGGGGACATATTGTAATACCCTAAAAAATCCAAACCAAAATTAGAGCCATGTACCAAGATCATGCATAGTACATCATGGTTCTTTTATAGTTTTATGAGTAGGTTAGATGTATATTAAGGTTTCAAAGAACTCCTAGCTATCAGACGAATCAAAACATTCTTTACCGATTGAATTCTTGAGAAGGATATTGGTATAGTCAACTTTAAATGAGCATATATCTCATTATACTTGGAATTTTAGATCTCATGACCTATCAACAGATATATAATTGAATTATCTTTCCAACGATACCAATTTTGCCCAAATCCAATATCAGAGCAAAGAGTTATTCCTATTTTACTCCAACATGTCAGCTGGAAACAGTGTGATGACATTCGTGGTAGCTTACCACATTTGTGATGCCCTACCACGAAGGTCGCCAGACTTAGGAAGAAACCATCCCCTAAGATATGACAATCATGGTATCTTACCACATTTGTGATGCCCTACCATGAAGGTCGTCAGCCTTAGGAAGAACCCAGCTCTTGTGTGACGATATTCGTGGTAGCTTACCACATTTGTGACGCCCTACCATGAAGGTCATCAGCCTTGGGCAGAATCCAGCTCCTGTGTGACAAAATTTGTGGTATCTTACCATATTTGTGATGCCCTACCATGAAGGTCGTCATACTTAGGCAGAAATCATCAATTTCAGCTTCTGTGTGACGACATTTTTTACGGCTTACAACATTTTTGATGCCTTGTCACAAATGTCGTCAGCTATTATTTTCAGCAACTAGAAATTTATTTCATAAGGGTATTTTCATCTTTTCCCTTCACTTTACACAACTTATAACCCTCAAGGAACGTATTATCTTCCATTCTCTTTAGTTAAAACATCTCAAAAAGCTCTCTCCTACACTTTCAACCACAAGATTAGGGTTTTCTCTCAAGATCATCTCCTCAGGAACAAGAATATTCTTTCCCAAAGGGTTTAAATCCTAATCAACAAAAATCAAGGGTAAGCCTAAGGATTTCTTCAGGAACCTTCAGAAACATTAGATCTCTTTCAAGATCAAGTTTTAAGGTAAGAGTAGTGTTCATCTATGGATTCAATTCATTCATAGAGTTCAAGAACCATTCTTTTAAATATTATTTTGCAAACTTTTATGGTGATATAAGCATGTACATGTTGATGATTGTTGTTCAAGTTTCAAGTTGATATCTAAGGATGTTTTTAGTGGAATATATGTGATTGTTGGTTGAAAATCATGAACTTTGTGTGCGTTGAACAAAGACAAGTATGAAATCCACCTATGCCTTAAAAAATGCATGCAAGGTGTTTGATAAAATGCCTAGGATGTTAGAAGTTCATATTTTCATGATTTCATGATATCTAAATGACAAGTTAGCGATACACTTCAATATGAATGCCCATGCTATTTATGTATGCTTATAGTGATGGCATGAAGTATGTATGATGATGGAAATATGAATTTTGTGTGCAAATTATATACATGCTTTCCCTACCATATTTGAGGTGTTGATTAAATACATGAAGTATATTATCCCCTACTTAGGATATAGCAAATTGTGGACTCCAATCTTGTGATCAAGTCATATCATGTGTGTTAGTTTTTTTCTGTCGAGTCCTGGGGGTATTCATACCTAAAAAACATAGCTATGTGCCTATAGCCATGTTATGTTGTCACGATAATCTCAGTCAAGATATAATCTATAGAACTCATTCAGTCATATGAATCAGGAAACCTCAGAAATCTCATGTCCCAGTTAACTCTCATATGATAGTACTACTCCGTCAGTCAATGAAAGTCAGTTAATCTGTCCATGTACAGTCAGTTGAATCATGTTTAGTCTCTTCAGATGGGAGTAGGATTTAGCACCGAGTGAACCCAAGAATGGGAACTCACCTGTATATGAGGGTGAGATTCTTAGCAGTTCTCCTTGCATTCCAGAACTATGTAGCCAGCATAGGTTGAGACATCGTAACCTGTTATATGAGGGTAGATGAGGTGGCTTAACCTATTATATGAGGGTTCCCACCGTTCTCATTAGAGTTACCTATTATTTGAGGGTTTCTCACATGTTTTCCTTACCAGTGGTGTAGTATTGGCACCCTTCCAGTCAGGGCAGAAATTGGACCCCATCTTATCCATAATGGCACATATGGGGCATGTCGATTAAACAACTACCTCCCACAGTTTCTATATTAGTCTCAGTAAAAGAGCTCAGATAGTTCTTCAGATATCAGTGTACCAGGACTGTTAGATACGGTTAAATTCAATTATAGCACGGAACTCAGAGAGTTCAACTAGATTCAGGGCTGTCAGATACAGTCATCCATTTTATCAGAACTATAGTTCCAGCCATATATTAGTGTACAGATTTAGTCATCATGTACTAACAATCTTAGTTACTATGTATGTATGTTTGTACTCTTACGTTCATATCAGTCAGTCAGTAGAATTATTCATACATGTAAACCCTTTGCATTAGCCCACCTCACTCGTATACTCAGTACTCCAGTTGTACTGATGCATTTTCGCTATGGTGATTTCTTTCATGTTACACCATAGATTCAGAGACACGAGCTCCAGATCAGCAATAGTATCCAGCCGCAGAGTTGTAGTGAGTCCTCATCCATTCGAGGGTAATATTATTTTATTTCATTTATTATTTCAACTCAGTTTTGCTAGACGGAGTTAGTTGGAGACATGTTCCTTCAACTCCTTATTCAAATAGTACTCAGAGGATTTCAGATTTAGTATTCAGATTTAGTTTAGATTTGATTCAGTTTTTAGTTGTTTTGGGTATTTTTCGCCCATATGGATGTTATATTATTTCAGTTGAACCTTATGGCCTATTGTGCATATTTTCCATATTATCATGTCATGAATTGCAGTATACAAGTACAGATATCAGTCATGGGTTACCTTGTCCCTAGAAGAATACTGACTTAACTGCGATACGGAGGAAAACTGGGATGATGCATAGGGCACCTACAAACTAAATCGTGACTGAATATCTGAGATCTGAAACTAAGGCATGATACTTGAACAAAGTAGAACACGCAACTACCTTGTTGGTCAATCTTAGAATAATCACATTCATGAGATTCCAAATAGTACGATTAGATGGAAAGATAGGGAAACCACACTATCTGAACTTGTTTGTCTGACTACTAAACTGGATTACTAGTGAATCGATCTAACTCATACTGAAAACTTATACTCAAACGGAGCATTTCTATGACATTCTTTCTATATATTTCTAGTGTCTGTAGGGAGAAAACAAATCTTGGATTGTCCTGAGTAGGACATCTGAATAGGCGATCGCTAGCAAGGCCTATGAGACATCATCTAAGATAAAATAACTAAACCTTATGCACTTCAACTGAAACTACTAAAAAGGTTCACATGGAATTGAGCATGAATGCATGAATATGCTAATTTATCTGATTAACTGAATAACTTATAGATGAATGCTAGGCATATAGACTGAACTGGGTAACATGAGGTAGCTAAGAATGAGTAAGGGAAAACTGTATTACCTTAGGAATGCAAGACCATGTACCTGCCATGATTTGGGAGCATTTTGTAAACTGAGGTGCTGAAATACTAATATCTGAGTAACTGATGGCTATACACCAGGGTTGGGTAATTCTGAAAGTAATTGAGTTACTGATATGACTACTGGACTTAGGACTAGGACTGAGATAATAGTTAAGATGGTAACTGAGACTGTAATCATAACTAATACTGTAACTAGGATTGAATGCTATTTTACTGATAACTAAGGTTTTGACTGATACGAACATACTAAATTTTGATAGCAAAATAATTGATATTTGAAAGCCATAGTTCAATTATGTAGGACTATCTGAGTCCTTTACTGATACTGACTACTGAATGATGTTATTACTGAGGCCTGTGGAACAGAATATTAACACTATGGATTCACCGAGGGATCTAAACTGAGGGTATACGTGACATAATTTTAGCTTAACTGAACACTAGGAATGAAGTCATAAATTGTATGGGCTAAGCATACTATAAAGCATGACATGAGTGCATGAGTCATGAGCTGCATAACCTGAGTCTAATGTTTCTGTACTCATGGAACATGATTCATAACATTGAGTAAGCCGAAAATCCTCATACTAGGAACTTAAAACACACACTATTTATGGAAAACGCATGAACATAAGCTGGGTGTATGGAATTGTGACATGAAACATGTGCAAGTATTGTGATAGTTGGAGTACAAAACTTTGTATTGAGATAGGAATGGGCTAGGAATTATCTTTCCTTATTGATTTTCTACGCGTACTGGCATTGCTACTAGAACCTAAAGGCCTCTTTCTGAGATATCATAACCGAAAAGTTATTGTATAACCGTCAGTCTATGATTATTTTACCCATTAGGGTAGAGACTGAGAAGGTCCTGTTAACATTTGGTCTGACCTTAAAGTTGACTGCTATGCAAGGGGTTACAAAAGTAAAAAAAGCTCCTAAATCTGAAGAAGCATGAACATGTAAATGAAAGATCTGTAACATACCAGTGGATATATCAGGAGGACTTTCCTAATCCTATCGGGACTGAAGTACATAGAGTCTTTTTATGCATTGCCCACTAATAGCACTGGAATTGGCACCCTACTGATTTGGGCGATCGAACTGAGCTGAAGAAAGACTATGCTGACTTTGAGGACTAGGTTTAGGACAGTCTCGGACCTTGTGACCTAACTCACCATATCCGAAGCACATATTACTGCTAGCTCTACACAACCCCTTATGATACTTACCACACTCTTTGCAAAACGAATAAGTAAAAACCCTGCTCTTACTACCCTTGGCCTTGGAGCCTGATGCCCTATCCCTACGGTTATTTTTTAACTTTGGTACTAGCACACTATCTAAAGAGTGAACTGGGGCTAAACATGTCTACCACAACTAAAAATGATTACCACCCTGCCACCCTAACTAAGAAAAACTATAACTACCTATTTTGGCCCTCTTATTTTCTCTCTCCTTCTTCTTAAGTTATTGCTCTTTAATCTATTGAGCATGGACCATAAGCCTAGATATGTATATCTTCTTAATCAATATCGCAGTTCTACATTCCTTAACCACTCTACCTGAAACTCCAGACTCATTCTGGATCAACTATCGGCTACTACATGGGGAGCGTACCGGGCTAACTGAGTGAACTTAAGGGAGTATTCTTTTACGATTGTGCTACTTGTCTGATATTGATGATTTCTAATACTTTAGCCTCCTTCTGATCTATGGGAAAGAACCTATCTAAGAAAGTTGTAGCAAACTTTTCCTAATCTATGGGATCTGCATTTGTACCCCTGTCTACCATCCACTATTTGAACCATGAATAGGATATATCTTGTAGATAATAGGTAGCTAACTAGGCACTCTCACTGGAATTCACTCCCATAATATCGTGACTTTTTGAACTTGATCAAGAAACTCTTGTGGATCCTCTTCTAACTTAGAACCAGAGAATAGGGAAGGCTTCATTCAGGTGAAGTCCTAAATCCTGGCTGCAGCAGAATTTGCCACTGGGTTAACTGGAACAGCAGCTGGCCATTCATTCTGAGCTGCGACTAAACTGGCTAGAGTAGTAAATATAGTCCTAAATTCTACATGAGAGATATGATCATCCAGAAAATTTAACTGGACGGGCTGAGGTGCTGACAGAGTTTTATTTTCACTTTTATTTATCCTTTTAGGAGGCATAATCTATAAACAAAAGGAAGAAGTAGATTAAATTGAGATTTTAACTTTGAGCCTAAAATAAGGGAAACTATTCCTAAAACATCTCATAGCCTCATGTACATACGTGTGGTGCACAACACACCAATGTCAAGACTCTACTAGATACGGCTTTTTAGACTTACTAGGACACTGTTCAACCTTAGGCTCTGATAGCAAGTTTGTAACGCCCCGAATCTGATACTCGAAATGCTACACGGTGCTCATGACCCCGAATGAACACAAGTTAACCCATGATTGATATTTGTAATTGAGCACTGAATAATATACTATAATTATGCAGAATATAAGCTGTAAGGCCATAAGGTTCAAAACTGAACTAATATTAAATATAAAATAATGTCTGTAATGGGGTATAACAATACCAAAAACTAAAATAAACTATCTGAAACATGTTGTAGTCTGAAAACCTCTAAATTGTCTGAAAACTATAGAGTTGATGATACATGTCCCCAACTAACTTCAAACTACTAAAATAATAAAGTAATAAAATAATTATGTTATTCTCGAATGATGAGGACTCACTGTTAGTCTGGCTGCTGAACGTCTGATCTACTAAGGATGCTTGGGAGCTCATACTTCTAAACCTATGGTATAAAACACCATAGCGTAAATGCGTCAGTACATTTGAAAGTACTAGTATACAAGTTAGGTAGTGTGAATGCAAAGGGTTCACATGCATGAACAATACTAATTGATTGAATAATATGAATGTGAGAATACATGCATGACTATGTAACTGTAACTGAGATCATGATGATACTGACTCATGAATTATGATAACGTGGATTTATTAATATTTGAGTACTAATACTGGGATACTGAATGATTGAGTTTATTGAGTACCGAGGAATTGATGTCATATTTTAGATAAAGGAATAACTTTGACAGTTTTGATTATGAAGAACTAGTCTGGTTGACTATATTTGACAGTCCTAAAATTGAATATTGATAACATGAATTTTATATAATTAATATACCATTAACTGAGTGACTATGTCTGACAGTTCTAATTCTGATGGAACTAGATGAGTTTTATATTGAGCTTACGAACTGTATCTGACAGTCCTAAATTGGAGAACTGAACTAAGTTCTATAACTAAGACTGGATCTGAAACTGAGACGATGGGAGTTAATCATCTAACCAACATACCCCAAAACTAACTAGTGGGGTCCAACCTGTAACTCCAGCTGGAAGGGTATCTGTACCGTGCCACGGGTAAACACAAGCTATGAGTAAACTCTCTCTAACAAAGAGCTCTTTCATCAACCCCTCTTGTAAGGAAAAATTCAAATGAGATGTATTAGTAGCCCTACGCATACGGTTACATCTCAACCGATGTTGGCTACGTAGTTCAGGAATGGAAGGATTGCTTCTAAGGATCACACCCTTCACTGAATAACAGGTGAGTCCCCATCTTTGGGTTCACTCGATACTGAATCCTACTCCCAACTGAATAGACACAGAATTGATTATAATAAACTAAAATGTTACTGATGGTATTGTTTGGCGGAGCTAAACTGAGTTTGCTGAGTTTCGTTGACTAACAAAATGCTACAAAGATGTAAGGACTGACTGAGGGTACTAAAGTTACTAAGATTTGCTGGGAATACTAAAGTCAATGAGATTACTGAGTATGAAATCACTAAGATTACTGAGATTTTTTAGAGAGACTGGAATAATACCGAATTTACTGAGTTTTCCTGAGTCATAAGACTGACTAAATTTTGTTGATCATGGCTTGACTGAGATTATCCTGAAAACATGAAATGGCTATAGGAACACAGCTAAATTATTGGGTACAAGTACCCCCAAGACTCGATGGAATGAAACTGACAAGGCTTGACACTTTTGATCACATGACCAATATCAATAATTCATAATTTCATAGTTGGGGATTTCATGAAGCACATGATCATCATAATGTTGTACATGGATAGTAATGCGTATAAACATGGAATAATTTTGTGCTTCTAATCTTATGAACATCTCATCAAGAAATCGTAATGCATAGGTTTACATGGGAATCATCTTAATCAAGTAGGTATAGCATAACTTAAGAGGCATGACATGATCTTGACACATGGAAACTAAGTACTTGATCATCATTCATTTATTGGGGCATATTATCAAACACTTTGTATGCGCACTTAGGGCATAGGTATGATCATAAATTTAATATAACATGGTTCCACAATTTAACTCAATTGCATGAATTTCAACCCTATACTAACATAGTTTCATGAAAACATAATAAGGATGCAATCTTGGTGTAATACCCCGATCATTTCTTAAGCCTAAATCCATATTTTGAGTGGATATGTACGACTTCCAAAGTGATTGATGTTTAAACCATGTTGTATACTAACATAGAGCATTAAATAAGCTTTTCATCGATACTAATTTCATTGAAATCCGACATTGGACGAGGGAGTTATGGTCGTTTTACTAAACGGTATCGGATTGCCCAGGTTTGACGGTCGACCTGGCGGACCGTTAGGTCCCTGGTGGACCGTCAAGTTCCCCGTCAAGCCAAGGAAGTGACTCCTTTTTCAGGCCATCGTACGATGGCCAAGTTGGTGAACCATCAAAAAGTTGACAGACCGTCAAGGGGTCCATCAGGTCGAGATACAATGTCTCATTTCTGGCCCTCGAGTGACGGACGACTTGGTGGTACATCAGTTTCCTAATGGACCGTCACTTTGAGTGTCACATCGAGGTAGAACGTTCCAGTTTTTGCACTCGAGTGACGGATGATCTGGTGGACCGTCAAGAGACTTGACGGACCATCAAATCGAATGTCACAGGCCCCGATCAGCGAATTTCAGCTTTTTCAAAAGGGCATTTTGGTCATTTCTGTCCCATATGGTCTTATATATATATATATATATATATATATAGTAGAGAATATCCATTAGTTTCCTCCTTTCCTCTTCCAAGAAACATCTAGAAATTAGGGTTTCTTCCAAAACTTAAAAATTCAATCTTCTTCCAAGAAATTCAAGGATCTTCCATAGATTTCTCCAAGTTGTTCGAGAATTAAGTTCTCCAAGTCAAGAGAATCAAGAATACTGGTCTAAAAGTATGAGAAAGAAGTTCCAAATAAGTTTCTACATCTCTAAAATTATAATCCAAGGTATGTGGGGCTTGAACAGGAACACCCCTTTCATTCTTGTGACCAAAGATTTACTTTCTATTATTGATTTACATGATTTTGCAAGTGGGTTTACACCCAAATTTCTTTATTTATGATTTCTGAGATTTGAGTTGAATAAGTTTGATATTTATGATTATTTCACCATCATGTTTCTTAAATTGAGAATTTATTCCATGAGTTGTATATTGTCATTATGTATTGATGATTTCTAAGTGATTTAAGACAAGTGTCATGAGTTATGCCTTTCCATGAGAAATTTGATAATTTAATATATATCAATATTTGATATTGAAAGTCAAGAATGAGTCCTATGATGTTTCCTTGAAGCTTTTGATATTTGAAAATGATTCGAAAAGCAAAGGTACTTGATGTTGAGAAAAATTGTTTTGATTTTGAGTTGAGTTATGAATCCATAGTTGTTCATAACTTACAGATGAGATATATTTATGTTTTGGTCTATATGATAGACCCATGAGTTGATATTGATTAAGGTGGATTTTCTAACGCGTTCTGAGCTGAGTCTAGGAGGAGTATTTAGCACTGAGCAGGAAATGTAGTATTTCTCCAAAACTACGTGCCACCATAGGATTGATGTTGATAATTATGGGCCATAGCCCAAGTATGGGATTGTGATAATGAGATTGAGGTTGTACTCCCTGGCAAGAGTACAACACCCCTGCCAATTTGGGGTTCTCTCCTTAGGAGGGCAAAATGTTAGACTCCATGCAGCACACATGGTATAGTTATGTCGGTTATAAGAAACTCCCATGTCCATAATGATCTAAGAACCATGAGATACTGAGTCACTCTAAGTCATGAGTCAAAGAGTTTGAGTTGAGTTAAATGATTTATGAAGCATATGTTATTACTGATGACTTACGAAAATGATGTTTTAGATAATTCGAGCGAAGAGAGTTATTATTGTCAGCATGCATGATTTTCTTATACATTTATGATATTATTTAAAATATTGCATCCACCCCCCATACTCAGTACATTCCCAAGTACTGACTCTCATACTCTTTTGTATTCTATATTTCCTCATAATATAGGTTCAGGTGCTCAGTCTCAGCAGCGACAGTGATCTTTGAGTACCTTCATATATATTTCTGTGGTTGGTGAGTCCTCATGGTTCGAGGACCTGTGTCTCCGATTTTGTCTTATTAATAGATGGTTGTTTACTTTCAGTTCAGTACGAGTCAGTTGGGGATCTACCCCAATGGCTTCTCAGTCCTATGTAGTAGAGGCTTTGTCAGACTAGTGTGCCAGTATGTATGGAGACTTTAGTATTTTGTTTGTATAGAACCGTATTACTTCGTATCTCAGTATGTTCAGGTCATGATTATTTTTCCCTACTTTATGATGATTCGTGTTGTAGAGAGTTCTGAAAGTGATGACAAGCTTAGAGGGTTAGCTTGAGGCCACGTGTGACCTTGAGCACGATGTGATGTCTCGGGATAGGTTCTCGGGGCGTTACACTTGGCAGTCATACAACAATAACAACATGAACAAAATCAATTTAAAATAAGAACATCATGACATATAGTTTAAAATAAAGTTCTTGAGCTTTATAGATGAAAGGAGTCCATGAATCAACACTGTGCATACCTTAGTTCTTGATTCTATAAAGATTTAGATTCTTGAATTTGGATCTTGGATTTGAAGCCCCAATTAAAAACCCTAGCATGTTCTTAAGAGCAACTTGAGGAAAACAATATATTTTGGGTGAAATATGGCTGAATCACCTGTTATTGGGTATATATAGGGGTGAGAAATTGACCTTTTTAACCCTTGGATGCGTATTTTAATTCTATGAAAATTTCTCAATTTGGACCCCTAGCGCAATGCGGCGCTATCGCGTCGTGTCTCTAGAAAGTGACAATTGAGAAATTGCACGGTGGTGTGATGCAGAGCTATCGCGTTGCCACTTTATTTATGACCTGAAAGTTTGACGCGACGTGCCACTATTGCAGAGCACTACTGAAAATAGACAGTTTCCATTTAAGTTGTCTCTGTGATACACTGATGGCTCATGTGATACACTATCTCACAAAAAAGGCTCTAACTCTTCGCTCGGGTATTGAATTTGGGTGAATTTAATATCAATGGGAAGCTTATTGAATTTCTCACATGATAAAAAGTGAAAATATTAAAAATACCACATGTATAAAAGTGGATTCATCTTTGAAATAAGTCTTTAATATTTCTGGGATGATTTTAAGCTAGATAGAAGTACGGGGTATTACACTGGTACTTTGTGCGAATTCTCGTCTGTATGGGCTGCACTTCTTGTATGACATTGAAAAATATAGGACAAGTTAGTGTAGCTTCTTGCTTGTGATGAGGATAACATTAATATCTGAGCAACTAATCTTGTTGTTGTCCATTGATTTTATTTGATACATTTTGCTAGACTTGTCATGGCTGCTGCTATGATTGTGTCTAAGTTGTTGTCCACTGATTTTATTTGAATGATATGGCTGATACTTTTTGCTAGACTTGTCATGGCTATTGCTATAGTTGTATCTTTATTGTTGTCCACTGATTTCATTTAAATGATATGGTTGGTATTTTGTGTAAATGATATGGATGGTAATTTGTGTGAATTCTTGCCTTTATGGAATGCACTTCATGTATGACATTGAAAAACGTAGGATAAGTTAGTGTAGCTTTTTGGTTATGATGAGGATAAGATTAATATCTGAGCAATTAATCTTGTTGTTGTCCACTGATTTTATTTCATACTTTTTGCTAAACTTGTTTGGCTGCAGCTATGGTTGTGTCTAAGTTGTTGTCCACTAATTTTATTTGAATGATATGACTGGTACTTTGTGTGAATGATATGGCTGGTACTTTGTGTGAATTCTTGCCTTTATGGGCTGCACTTCTTGTATGACAATGAAAAATGTAGGACAAGTCAGTGTAGCTTCTTGGTTGTGATGAGGGTAGCATTAATATCTGAGCAACTAATCTTGTTGATATCTAGTGATTTCATTTGAATGTATGTAAGTGGATCTTGATTGATTTTTGTTGAAATGGTTGATTAGGGGTTGCTGTAATTTGTGATTTGCTTTATGGGTTTTGTGACTTCCTACATTTCTTACACATTTCAAAGTTCACAACTTTGAGGGAGAAAAAAGGAGCAATCTTGATATTTATTTCTATGTTCTTGAATTTATGTTTGATGGTTGGTATAGGATCATGTAGATAAAGGGTGTTCGGTTATACTAAAAGATATTCTTTTTTGGGGGGGCAATTAGTGTTGTGTCATTACAAGTTATTTTCCTATGATTCTCAGTACTTGACAACATTTGAATAAAGTTACTTTTTTTGTTTTTTCGTTTTTAGGATATCTGTCATAATATGTTGTTTATTGTGTTTTGATTATCGCACAATATTTGGTTGTTGTTTGGGCTGCTGCTATGCTCTTTTGGCTACTGCTAGCTATGTTTGGGCTGCTAGCTATGTTTGAATATGATACTGCCATGCTACTATTATTGTTGCGTTGTTTGAATATAGGTTCTATTTTGAATGATTTCTTAGAGTTTGATTGATTAGTATGTATGCTACTGCTACTGCTGTTTATGTGTTTCATGAGTTTGAGAGTTGGTTAGTATACATGCTACTTCTGTTGTTTATGTGTTCCATGAGTTTGAGAGTTGGTTAGTATATATGTTACTACTACGGATGTTTGTGTGTTCCGACTTTGAGAGTTGGTTAGTATGTATGCTACTACTGCTGTTATTTATGTGTTTCATAATATGTGTTCCATTTTATGGCCTTGTTTATGATTAGTATGCTATTGCTGTTGCTGCTAGCTATGTAAATATTTGTCATCATCTTTGAATTGATGCCATTGTCTCATAATCATAAGAGGTTTAAATATGATTTCTTTTTTGTGTTTTGGGGTGTAATGATGTTTCAAAATAGATATTAAGTGGTTTATGGATTCCCAAGATAGAATGGAAACAAATGATGTTTCTAGGTGCATAAGAAATCAAATAAATAGCTATGCACGTTGAGTTTCCTGCAAGCAGCTGGGCTAGGTTTTTGTTTTTGTTTTACTGCTATATATGTGCCCTGAAAGTTTCTCTTTCAGCTTTCTCTTTGTTTTGTTACAATGTTAAGAAGTTTGGTGAAATTTTCTTGCTTAGAATGGGGCAAATAAATTTGGTGGTTGTTTCATGAATGGGGCAAAGAAACTTGGTATGTATATATCCTTTTGGTTTGATGCTATGTACGTTGGTCTAATTCTAAACCTGAAATTTTGTATAGGCTCTTAAAATAGGTCGAGATCCAACTCCAAGTGAGTTACATTTGCACGTCCATACACATAATCATGATAGAAAATCTTTTGTTGGTGAGCGTTCCCGATTTCTACATTTAAGTCCATAATTTATATCTAACGATATGATACTCTTCTCTTATTTTTCTTTTATTTTGACATGATATTGAGTCTATATTAATAACTCCACTTGTTATAGGAAAAGTATGAAGAAATTGTACGGAAAAAATTATAATGTGAATCTGAAATTGATCAATTGGAAACATATTATGAAGCTGCAGGAGGAGCAAAGAAGGAAAGATTATTTGGTCTTGGATCTGAAGCTAGCAGTTACTATGGAAAAAAAATTGTGCCTGTGATGCCTCCTCATCATTAGTACCACCTTCGTTTTCTTTATCGACGACAAATTCGGAGGAGTTTGTGAAGCAATTGATTTCGGCACTTACTACTCATTTTCTTCCGGTAGTTATTGAGCGTATTGGTGGTATTAGGGTACAAAAAGGGGTCGTGCTTGATCCCCCTCCTACTAATGATGATAATAATAACGACGTTGATTCCTAGCTTCATAGTATTTGTAGTCCTTGATCGTTGCATTAATTTTGTATAGACTATTTTGTGTGGAAGTACAAAACATTTATGTACGTAGTAACAAATACTAATTCTGATAGATGTTGGTTTGACATTAGTTTATGTTTGACAAAATATTTGAAATTGTGGGATTTTGGACACAATTATTGTGCATTTTTCTATCTATATGAATGTTGGTTATTTTAATTATTCTATAATTTATGTGTTTCAATTATTTTCCTACAAAATTATTAGCGATAAAAATTTAACGATTAATATTTGTCTTTGCTACTGAAAAACTTTAGGGATGAAAAAATTTAGTTGTAAAGATGGCTGGTATTACAACAAATAGTCAGTGACTAAATTTTGTCGTTGCTACTGAAAAACTTTAGCGATGAAAAAATTTGATCGCTACTCAGTTGACCAAACCATGTTGCAATAGATCAGCAATAAAATATCCAGTAGTAAATTTTACCACGACGAAAATAAATTTTGGGAATAGCAATGCTATAGCAACGGACTAATCCGTCGATAACAACAATAATCAAAATTATTTGTCGCTAAGGGGTCACAAATTTTGCGATGAAAATCAATATTTCATCTCCATGAGGCTAGCAACGAGCAATATAGCGACAGAAGCAGATCCGTCACTATTTCTATTTAGCGACGGAATTTCATATGATAGCGATGAAAAGTGCATGTCACTAAACGTAGTTTTTTTTATAGTGAGAGAACTTACCTGAGTTGGAAGATGAAAGCCCTTAGAGTTTTAGAGAAGACAAAAATCGAAAATAAAGTTTGAAGGAAGGGGAAGAGAAAAAGTCTAAGAAGGTGCATTGAGAGTAAGGCGAGAGAAAATAAATATAGGGTATTTCAATGAAAGGTGGGGTGGGATAGGGGGGAGAGGAGTATTAAAAAAAACTTAAGAGGTGGCAACAAAATTTTAGACTTTACTAATTGACCCATACCCCACATCTTTTATATTTGCTCTCCCCGAACCCTAAAAAATAAATTCAAAAAAAATAGTATCTCTTTTTCAAATAAGCTTTTAGGGTGTCTATTATACCAAATCTTCTCAACTAACATTCAGTTCAAGCTTGAAGATTCTTGTAAATTAAAACACATCATGTAGGATTTTGGCTGCGATTAAGATTTAGTTTCTTTTCATGTTAGTTTCTACTATTTCTATATTATGATGAGTGTTTTTTATCGATTAATTGAAAATCGAACCGAAGACTAAAAATTGATAAATCAAAAATCGATAAAAAATATCTTATTGATTTGATTGTTGATTTAGCATATTTAAAAATTAAATAAATCAAATTAATAATACATAAAATCGAACCAAAATAATTGATGCACCCCTCTTATTCTTGACATGGAATAGCTTGTTAATGAATATAATCAAGCGATATATAAGAAAAATAGATAATAAGGCAATGAATAAGAGAAAAGTATGAATCTTATTAAGGTATATCCAGCGTAATTGTTTAGCAATTTCCTCGAGAAATCTAGATCTTGAGAGTTTAAGACCTTGAGTTACATTTCTTAGAAAGTAAAAGTGTTCTTGTCATGTAAATGAAGTGTCATATATAGGTGAGTAAAAAAGGGGCATGTTTATAACTGAACCCTAGAAGAAGTGGATTCAAGATTTAAAGTTTGTGAGTTCTTCGTATTAGATAAAAATGAAAAGGTCAATAAAACTTTTACAAGTCTCTCTACTCCACTAGACCAACAATACACTTTTATTTATGGATTCCCAACTTATAATTCTTACATATTTACTAGATTTAATTATATAAACATACTAGATCAGCAAAAAAGTTATTGAGTTATCGAGAACCCCTATCCAGACACCTCGATCCACCCCTGAACCCTAGGTAACGTCTTGCGTGAGTTTTTCCCTTTATAATGAATATTATTTGTATGTTGAAGCCACTACTTTCACATGTTGGATAGAATTCCATATTTTCAAGGAACATTTATTGCTGAGGTTTATCTATTCTGAAGGATAATGCATTCCGCTTCTGGATATATAACTCCAAAGCTAGGGGCCCTACTTCGTTGCTCTGGGGTTCGAACCTTTAGCAGATAGGGATAAATTTCCCGAATGCAATCAGGGGCAAATCTAAGATCAATTTTGGGGTTCTTCAGTATTCATTAAATCTATCGCAAATTAAGTATAATTATATAAAAAATATATTTCAATTGGTATAAGACATAGAAAAGAACCCAATAAATCAATACAATCGATAAGTGCTTTAATTTCAAGACGAAACTTTAAATTTTTAAGCATCAAGACCTCCCGGATACCCACAATTCCTAAATTGTAAATCCATCACTAAATGCAACTTAAGTCATGCTCAGCCGCTAAGGTGGATTCGACTGCCATGTGTCAACTCCTGATACATTACAACTTCATGGTCGGATTTTGACCCATACAAAAAAATCAATCAAAAACAAAATTTAAGTTCATGAACTACTCACTACCTTCTTGTGGTTCTATACATCGAACCTTTTTTTTCTTTTTGTATTGTGTGGTGCAAATTGAATTCGGCAACTATGGCATGAGGCCACTAATATTTGAATTGTAGCCTTTTGACCCCGGGCTACTATTTTGAAAATAATGAAATACTTGAGTCAATACTGTTATACTATGTTGGTTAAATAATTCAAAATTTATCGTACCCTTATTGAATTCTCGAGAAAAATATTATTTTAAAAAAAATATTTTCAATATCGATTTTTCCTTCTTCACGAGTTATTAGGAAGTTCGAACGAGGTTTAATAATCATTTCATTCAAATGTTGAACCCTCAAAATGAGCTTTTAAAAGAATAAGTACAATATTAAAGAAGAAAATTATGTTCTCTCATTGAGTAAGGGCTCATTTGTTTGCACTTAATGGAGGTCTGAATCTGAATGGTTCAGACTTCAGACCATTAAGTGCATTTGTTTTTAGGAAAAATTACATAAACTAGCAACCTTAAGACATTAATTACTATTTATGGCAATAGTTTTTAAAAATTACAACTAAAAACAAAACTAGCAATATTTTACCTTACATTAGGAAAAGCGCGTGACATTAACTCAACTTTTTTACCTTCTCCCTTTTTCACGTCATATTCCAATTTGAGTTCCCTCCAACTCTTTTTTTTTTCAAACTCCATTTTTTACTCTCCGAGTCTTGATAAACTCTGCATCCAACTTTTAAGGTAAGTTTATTTTTCAATTAATGCATGTATATTTTCCATATAAACTCTTTTATATGTTTTATTGTCTTTTTTTTTAATTTTTCATTCTTCTTCTTCTTCGTCTGTTAGGATTTGATTTTTTTTTTTGAGTTTGTGTTGAAATCTTTGATTTTTCGATATAATGGCACAACATGTAAATCGTAGTATTTCAATTAGTGGTAATAAATCAATGGATTTATTTTCCGATGAACTTCCATCTTTTAGTCTTGGGTTAACTCAAGATGAAGTTTTTAACTTGGGTTCTTCTAATATTCAATCTAAGGGAGGTGTTAGCAGTGAAGGAGCGAGATTGAAGCACTGTAAAAATTCAAAAAATATTGTCAAAAAAATAAAACGGAAAGGTTTGACAAAACCTTCATCCCCAAAACCTCCAAAAATTCAAAAATCAATGAAAAAGACAAAGCCAGATGAAAAAGGTGAATGTAGTAAAATTTCAAGTCCTGTTTCATCTGATTTTGAACCAGAAGAAGAGAAAGTGGAGGAGGTATGTTTCTATTTTTAAAATTTTATATTTTCTTGAAAACATGTTCATAGGTGTATTTTATATACACAATTTATTAGGTATGTATTTATTTTTCTGTTTCTTTATGATTTGAAATTTTAGTATATATTGTGTTATTAAGATATGAAATTGTAGCCCCTAATTATATGTATTTGTGATATTTTATTTTTTTTAAGGTTGTTAAGATATGAAATTGTAGCCCCTAATTATATATATTTTTATGAAATTTATATTTTATATATACTTGTTATATTCATAAAATACATATCTATATGTTTATTGTAATTAGTTGTATTCTGTAAATACATAAGTATCGCTCTTTTGACATGTAAAATATACATGCTACAGTTTAGATATTTTTTTGTTTAATGTCAATATTAGTGTTTGATGTCAAGTTGTATTTTGTATTCATTTGATTTAGACAAAGTCATGTACTTCTTCTTGTTAATTTGAATGATTTTAGTCATAGTTATGTATAAATAAAATACATATGACTTTTTCTTTTTTACATTTAATTTAGGAATAATGTAACTTTAAGTTGTATTTCATAAATACATAGATGTCACTGTTTTGATATACAATTTTATTTTGTGGTATATAGATTTTGTATGATCAGATATACATGACAAGGGTATTGCCAAAATTTACTCCATATATAGGATGCCATACTATCAATGACATTGAACATCGCATTAAGTCAACTTTAACGAAGAATCAGTATAATATCTTTTGTAATAATAGCATATTTGTTGTCTTCATGAAGAAAAAGAGTTATGTGGTTCAAGCGTAGTTGGAAGATGTATTATGTCGCTTGAGACTAAGAAAAGCACTGCAAATGCCATAGTAATTCGTGCGAAGGGCACAAATCTTCATTTCAGTCCTAGAGAGTTTGTTGTGGTTACTGGTTTAAATTATATTTCAAACAAGGACAATTTTGTGTTTGATGAGGATCTTTCGAATAGACTTATTGAGGACTATTTTGGTGGTGCCAAGTATATTCAAAAAAAAGAATTATTTACTGCTTTTTCTGGAAAATATGGGAAAAAGACAATGATGAAAATGTCGTGAAGTTTGCTAATCTCTATTTTATTGATGCATTTTTGTTATCTGTTGTTGATACTGTAGTTATTCCACGGCTACATTTTGATTTAGTTGAGAGTGATCGCTACAGTGATTATCCTTGGGGGTCTATTTCATTTGAGGAATTATCCAAGAGCTTGAATAACAGTTGAAACCGAAAGGAAAGTCTTATATGCTACATGGAATGCCTCTGACCATTCAAATTTGGTTGTACGAGTGTTGTTCCACTATTCCTCGTAATGTTGCTTCAAGGGTGGACAATCAAATTTCTCATCTTTTGAATTAGAAAACAAATGCTCTCCATCCACGATATGAATCTCTTATGGAAAGCATGTTTAATGATGCAGATGTCAAGGTCAGTTTCGTTTATATCTTTTGTTCTTTATGTTATTATTTGTAAATGCGTTACTGTTTATGCATATGTTTATGTACAAAATATAATTTATCAATGCTTATGCATGTATGTAAAGGTTAAATGTTTTGTAATGTAAGTGATTTATGTTCCAACTGTCATTGGTGTTACCATCTAAAAATAAATTTTGATGAGGATGCAATATAAATTATAGGTTTCTTTTAAGAATATTGAGCCAATACGAAAGGAGATTTCATGCTTTCGGAGTTGTTCTTGCAGGTGTAAGTCACAAAGATGATGAGGTTAATTCGGATGATGATTTTCAGGATCCGCCACATTCCAAAAAATATCCAATCACCCAAAAAAATATCATGATGATTCATCATCTTCACCTGTCAAGAAAAAGTTGAAGCAACAACATAAAAGTTTGGATGATCAGACACCAAAAAGGACCTCTCCACCTCGTGCTGCAAAGAAGCTTTCTGTCAGGACTCTAATTTTTATGCCGATTCAACAAAAAGAGAAAGTAGCTTCAAAGAGAAAGGACATAAGCCGGTCAGCAAGCAAGAAATTCATTTCGATTCAGTTACCTGATTCGTCTTTGTGCAGTTCTGGAAATAAAGATGATTTTATTTCAAAGAAAGTATTTCACAAGTTTCGCAATGAGGTAATTTGTGTTTAAGTTTTGAATTGCTTTGTTTTCATATATAATTTTTTTATTTTGAAGCAGGTTCTTCAAGAGATGAAATCCATCTGTGGCCTAGTATCAACAAGGCGTGATGAGATAATGAATGCTATAAGTGAGAACAAGGTACAATAATTTTAAAAAATATTTTGAATGTTGAATACATATACAACATATGTATATTATGATTTATGATATACATATATAAAAAAACAGTGTCTTTTTTATGGATAATAGGTATTTTTTTCTAAATGCTACTATGTATATTCATATATACATATGAATATACAGTTGTATTATGTATTTTTTCAAATCATATATACACATGAATATACAGTTGGTACTATATTTTATAAATGATAATATGTATATTTATATATACATATGAATATACAGTTGGTAATATGCATAACACATGATGTGTTAATACATATTCTGCATATACAGTTGTGTTTGAATAAATACATGTGCAATATATACTATTTTTTTACATTTGTATTATGTATTTTTTCAAATCATGGTATGTATAATCATATATACATATGCTGGGCGATTATAAATAGTTAGTTTAATATTATTCTTGATATTTTTTAATATTTTTTTAACTTGAAGAAAAAAGATAAGGACAATCAAGTTGACAATCCACCCATGGTTGAAGCTGACAAGACTACATCACACCATGAATTCACTTTAAATTTTGTGCATGATCTTTATAAGAATTCTAAAGGCACATTGGTAAGTTAATTGCTTACATTCATATGTATTTTATTTATACAATGTGAATTTATGTTTACATTTAAGAATTATACATATGCTACAGGTTACTGAAGATATCAACGGGAATCAAAGCGCTAGTTTGATGGAGGTGAATAATAAGGATAAAGATGATGTTCGGGTAAATAATTTATTTTATTTCTTTCATGCTATTTATATAGTAGAATAATAATATTTAATACGCTTGACTTTATCGTTTATGAAAGGATAAAACTGATATTGATCAGCATGAAGCAAGAGATATATGTGAATCAACGATATGCTGAATATGTCTATGATGTTTTTTAGTTATAGACATCTGGTGTTGTTATTTAATTTGTATTAACATGATTTGTAGAACACAAAATTGGTTGATAATATCGGCGAAGCACATATATCATATTCTCAATTCTCATTTCCAAATGAGGTGCTCAGAAGTATTAATCTTGATTTCGTAAAATCCAATTTGGAAGTTGAAGATGAGTCTACCGTATTTGCATTCTACATCTTCATTTATTTTCGTAAGGTTTCAGATTAATAAAATATTTCTATATTTATATAGAACACAGGAGGTGCTGTAGAAACGACTGTGAATACATCAGCAGAAGATGAGTCCAAGGTATACTTAAAATGTATATTGTCAGCATTTATTTCTTTTGCTTTAAATTAACTTTAACAAGAATTTTACATTTATTATACAAAACACAAATTATCCTTCACAAATAGATGAAAATAAATCAACAAAAGAGCAGTGTAATGTAGCATTGTCTACATTTGGTTATTTTGGTACTTTGCAACATTATAACATTTTTATATATTTTATATAGAACAATTAATGTGATGTGATGCTGAAAAGATTGTAGACACATCAGAAGATTATCAGGCAGAAATGAATGAAAATAAATCACCAAAAGATGATTCAAAGGTAGCATTCTTTGCTTTTATTTATTTTGCTAATGTTGCAACATTATAACATATTTATATATTATATACAAGATAAAGAATGTGATGCTGAAAAGATTTTAAATCCAGTAGAATTTAATATGGATAACTCAAAGTTGAATCAGCAAAATCAGTCTTCGGTCCACATTCATGTAGCATTAACTGAAGAAAGAAAAGCTGAACAAAATTTTTTAGACTCGCAAGTCACTATTCCTGATGAGCTTTTACCGAGTCTTAATGCATATTTGAATCAAGAAAGAAGTATAATTGTACATCCATCAACAAACAAAGTACAAGAAATGCCAATGCATGTATCAAGGATTAAGCGACCATCTAAATTCAAAGAGTCACCATTCACAATGAATTTTGGTTCAACGGCTGGTAAGTACACTAACATATTAAATATTGTTAACAAATTTCTTTACTTTATATATTTTAAAATAGCAATTTATTATTATTATTTAATGGCTAAGAAATATGACATGTAACCTGTAAATATGCACCACTACATTAGTGATACTTTTTTGACATGATAAACTTTAGATATGTATTTGTTTTGATTACTACTAAGATTTGTATTTAATGTTATGTTGTTTTTGTTATTCATTAGATTTTGATTATGACAAGTATGTTAATTGAAATAATTCTGAACAATTAAAATAAATAATTTTTATGTTAGCTTGGAATCATGTTTATATTTTGTGGTTCGATAACTTCAATATGTATAATTGATGTACTCATAATATAGATATGCTACGATTATGTATACATTTTTATACTGTAATTTTCAGATGTATTATATAAATATATCCGTTTCATTATTATGTAATATCATTGCATAGAAGGAGAGTACAAAATATTCAATCAGAAGCATTCATTCGTATGTCATCCGATTAATGATATAGAAGACACTAAGGTTACCAACAAGTTTATGAAGTGGCTGTCTGTGGATGTTCTTAAATTTCATGCGAAAAGGTATATAGGTTAGCACCTAATTATAATAATATTTACATATAAATTTTTGTTAATGATGAATCATTATGTTTAATAACTGAACAGAAGCAACAAGCAAGAACACTATAAGAAGGGCAAGTCCAAAATATCAGTAATCAATTTTGGAGTTTTAGCTATGAAAAATAAGAATTGGTTTTACATTATGGATACTCCTAGACAATCATGGTCTAATGAGGTAAGTGTTTTGCTAATAAGTGAAAAAAATTTATATTTGGAATGAAATTTGTTTCATTGTTACATATGTATATTCGCAAATACATATGTAATTGTTTATTATGATGAAGTTGGAAATTTATGTTTGTATATATATATGCTTTTGTTCTATATTCTCTGATATATGTATATTATATATACATATGTAGTGTTACCTGCTAGGAGTTTTAATTTCATTATTTACTTTTAAATATATATTTTTGTCAAAATGCAGCATATTGATGTATGCTTCTACTATCTGTAAAATAAATCTAAATATGATCCGAATACTTCATACAAGTACAACACTGTAGACTGCAATTTCATGAATATTATAAACAGTGAGCTAACTGTGTATAGAATTGATGATGCATCTCTTAATGCTGGTGGAAAGGAATATCATCTGAATGAGTACATAAATGGATTCCGCATGCATGCTACAGTGCCTTGGCATACGGTTGATCATATTTTCATTCCTATCAACGTTAAGGCCAAACATCATTGGGTTCTTGCGGTTATATCTTTTAATGATAGATGCATTTATGTATATGATTCTTTGTCGTCTGTTGGTCATGATGATGGGGTACTTGATGAAGTTTAAAAGTTAGCTGATTTTATACCTATATGTCTCGTTGCATGTAAATTTTACGAGAAAAAGAGTATTGATACTGCTAATCATCCAAATTACGAATTCTACGATAAGATGGATCTATTTGATGTTTATGTTATGGAGGATTTGCCTCAACAACCAAGTGACAGCGGGTAAGTATTCATATACATATCAATTGTATATATACATACATATAATTTTGATAGAACAAATTCTTATTTCTTTATATATGTATTTGCAAGGATTGTGGTTTGTATATGGTGACATATGCCGAGTGTCTCACCTTTGGAGATCTTGTTTCACCCGTTGATTTTGATCCAGATCTAATTCGTACGAGATAAGCTTCAATTTTGAGGAATTATGGTATGAAGAAAGAAGAAGAAAATGCACAAAGTGATGATGAAGCACCACTGAGACCTTCTCGTGAAATTGGTTTAACAGAAGAAACTGAATGAGATTTGATGTTTCTTTTTATTTTGCTGCAGTTTACATTATTTAACATTAGCCGGACAAACAAGTTGTTGAATATTTCTTATTTTTCATCAGTAACTTTTAATGTTCTTAGATGATATACTATTGGTTCTTGGTTGTTATGTTACAGTTTAATGTTCTACATATATATTTATGTTCTAAATATTTTTTCATTTCTTGTTAATGTGTAACTTTAATGTTCTACATATATATTTAGATTTTTATATTTATTTATGAATAATTCATATCATCAATCTTTTACATACATATTTATGAATAATAAGTAAGTTAACTTATTATTAGTTTTTATATATGTTCATACGTACTTAAAATAGTATAATATGTATTTTTCAGATTTATATTTAGCTTAAAGTATCTTACATATAATATCACCAATTTAACAATGACAACTACAATAACATAAAAATATTTATCAAAATTAAAAATCACATATATTTTTCATTAATGAAAAAAATCATCAATTGTTTATTCACTTAATACGTCAATCAAGTTATCATTTGTTGTATTTTCTACATGAACGTCTATTGTGACCTTTTAAGCCACATGAACTACAACAATTTTTCCTCTTCTTCCATATATATCTCGTCCAAATTTTCCACGGTCCTTCTTCGAAGGTCTTCCAAGGGGGCGCTTGTATTTCGGGGGCTGAGCTACCTTATCTATAATTTCTTTCGGAATCACCTAGTCATTTTTGTGTGGTAGAGGATAAATTGAAAGATCATATGTTCTCAAGACAGTTTTTGGCTTGTATAGATCAGAGAAATATGGTCCCTTCTTGAAATTCTTGCTATCAAGAACTGCACAAGCATGAACACACGATATCTCATCCAATTGAAATACATTGCAAGAATATTTTTTTAGACAAACAATAAAATGTTTCTCCTTGTCGTGGACTGTATAGATGTACTCTACTGTAGGTATAACCTAAAATTATTAAAAACAAATAATTAGTAAAATAAAATTCATCTCAACATATGTATATTGCAAGTCTGCAAAATATGTATTTCTTTAATGCATATGTATTTTTATTACAGAATATATTTTTCTTAATTTATTGTTTGAAAAAGAAATATAGTTCATACAAAAAAATGAAAATACTATTATATATATAAAATGATTAAAAAAATTTAATCATACCTTTATACATGTACACTTCGCTTCATTCTGTTGAAGAATTTTTTTAAATTTACCAATAAGATCTGTAAAAGTATACAACACCTACCGTCTGTTTTCACAGTTCCATCTTCAAAACATCAATCTAACTTCCTCCAGAAAATCATATATTGGTAGTTCTCTAGCTGATACCAGCGCAACATTAATGGACTCGGCAATATTTGAAGTCAAAGTCCATCCTCTATGAACGGATGCATACGATCTAGCCCACTTATCGTAACCAACCAATTCCAAGTAATTCTTCACTCTAGCATCAACTACCTTCACTTTCTCCATTAACATGTGAAATTCAGTCTTCAAATATGATTTTGCCATGGTATAAAAGACATCTGATAATGCATCATGTGATTTACGAATTTTTTTTTTCAAATTTCTCCATAGATGCCACATACATGCATAATATGCTACCTCATTATACACGTCACTGACAGCTTTTATGATGCTTGCATTACGATCAGAAACGACACAGATATCTTTTCTTTCACCGTATGCTTCCTTCAAATTCTCGAAAAATCACCTCCAAGATGCATCATTTTCAGAATTAAGTACACCATAAACCAAAAGAAATATATGTCCTGCATGTTGAAAAAAAAATAAAGCATAAATAATTTTTTTAAAATATAATAATGCATATGTATATTATAAATACATACAGCTGGAAACATATGTGAAGTGAAATACTTAACTTCCAGTGCACAAATAGAACTACTGCATATGTAAATTATGCACATGTATATTATAAATACATACATACACCTGGAAACATTTGTGAAGTAAAATACTTAAGTTTCAGTGCACAAACAAAACTACTGCACATGTATATTTTCAAATACAATTGACACTGATCACATAAACATAATACATATATGTATATTATAAATACATACAGCTGAAAATATATTTGAAGTCAAATACTTATCTAATATATCTTACCAACTCCATCCATGGTACGCGCAGCTACGAAAGTGCCAGTATAAAGTCCCTATGACAGGTCTACAATAATCAAACCCTTAGATGAATGCAGTTAGTGCTATAAATATATATAGAAACTCAGTGTCTGTATTCTTTTCCATTCTTATATGTGAACCTGGATAACTGGTGTTCAACACATGTATGTATGCAGGTAGTTTTTCGAACGATGCTGATGGTTTCTCTCTTAAATATTCAAGTGCTTGTTCCTTAGCTCCCCAACACATAATATATGTTAAATCCATATCCATATCTTCCTTCATGTCACTTTTGATATCAGATGGACTGTATTTCCACTTGTGGCATTTAAACTTTGGTTTGACTATACCACCAATCAACTTACTAGTAACATGCAATTTAGGATAAATCTTATCTTTGATCGGACAGGTATGTTCAGGTAAAAATTCTCTTACATAAAACATTGTAGATTCGCCGATAGCAAATGCACAGAATAAAAATTCATAATTTCTGGATCTGCACAACAATGTATAACTACAAACAAAAATAAATACATATGCTCAAATACAATTAACACATATTGAAAATAAAATAAAATTCACAATAAACTTACCAGATTTTACTAGATCTTGCAGATAGTGATTGAAACTTCTCTCGAATTGTATAATCTTTCATTAACGATTTTAATACACTTTTCGAGATATAAAATTGATCAACCTCAATATGTTTGTGATATGGGTCTGAGATAATAACTCTAGTTGTATCCATTTCAAAAGCATCCAAACATTGATTTGAAGCAGGAACAATTAACGCTCTTTCAGTACTTGTATTTACCAAGTTACTATCAGTGACAGACATCTTCATAGGTTCGCCAGTACACAACGATGAACATACCAATGTGCTGAAATTTTCCTTGTCAGAAATACTTACATACAAAGGCAAACTACTAATATCCTTCAATTCCTTTTTCTGCATAATATAGACCTTCAAACCCATGTCGTTACGTATACGTATTTGCCCTGTACTATCTGTTAATTGATACTCAATTTGAATACATTTGTAAGCCAAATCAACATCAATGTGAGTAGCCAGTACTGTGTAAAGTTGGTCATACATAGCGTTTATGCTCAACAATATCACATCACTGGTGTAATCTTCATATTGTTGTTCATATGTCCATCTACCAGAGTGTTTAATAAGAACAGCTATACTTCCCATTGTCAACATCCAGAAATTATAAAAAAATAAAAATATTACTAAATATGAAATAAGTACTATAACACCAACTACGACTAAAATTAATATACGATTTAAAAATTTTTCAAACATACAACTACTTCAAAAGTACAGGTATTTCTTCAGCAAATTTCGCATTATATTTTACTTAAACCACAAATAAAAAATAAGTGGTTGATAAATACATGTATTTGCACCTTTGTATTTTTACTATTTTCTTCAAGACATTATTCGATCAGCATAACAAAAAAAATTGAAGAAAAACGTTTTTCAATTTGAATGAGTATTTTGGATTTGAATTGAAAAGCTGATTATGGAAACCGTTTTTGAATTTGAATTTGAAGCTGTAATTTAACGTTTGTGGTAACAATAGAGTTTTAAAAGGTTAAGAAATCTGTCAAATTAAATGTTCCTTAATTTAAGAAACCATTTTTTACCATATTAAACTGAAACAGATTGGAGTTATATTAGGAACACAATCTTTAATTGTATATGTATTTAACTAGCAATAGTTTACTCAAATACAAAATACATACTGCTATTTTTGTAATTTTGAAATAGTTGCTATAAAACTTACAATTAAGGCTCTATAGTTGTTATTTCTGAAATTTTCCCTTGTTTTTATTAAGATTTTAGCTCTTAATAGGTCTGAATAGCTCTTAATCATTCAGATCTAGAATCAAGTCTTAATAGGTCTGAAGAGGTATTCTGGTGTTGGATAATATTCACCACTACTCTATTCATAATCATCAGTCACCAATCTGCCACCGCCATTATTGTCAACCACCACCAACCACCTCCATCATCACAACCACCATCGACAATAAATATCGCTACCAACCACTATTATCAACCGCTATCACACCTACTACATCTATTATTCTAATTATATTTAATGTCACTACTTCCGTTAACAACAACACCATCATCAACCACTACCAGTCAATCCCTACTATCGACCGACTCATCGATCACAACTAGCACCACCGCTAACTACCGCTAATACATCACAACCACCACACATTCTTTGTCGGCCACCACCATTGTCACTAGTAACGCCACTTCTACCATCACTTAAATCACTATCATCGCTACAATTTATTTCTACTAACAACCATCTCCACCATCACAACTAACGATATCTCCAACTAGTACCAACACATCGTCAATCATCATTCATTCATTTTTCAGCCATCATAACCAACACCTCCAACTACTAACATCAAGCAACGTCACATCGCAACCACCACCATCACTATCAACCGTCACCATCATAACAGTCACTACAATACCAACCATCATAAATATCACCACTAACATTACTAATCACTAATATCAATCATTGTCACCGCAACCACTATTATAAACCATCTCCACTATCACTAAAAACATAAATATTTTTTTCAATCAAATAATAATTTTATTGTATCAAATTACATACTTTTCTGAAATATAATTAGTTTTTTATTTGAATAGTATTTTTTATTTTATTATATATACAAATGAATTTTTTTGTACGTTCAGGTGTTGAAAAACAAATAGTTTTAATCATTCAGTTTTCAGATCTAAAGATAACATCTTAATCATTCAGACATGTATTCAGATTCAGATGTCTGAATCTTAAATCGTCTGAATCTTAAAAAAAAAAAAAAAAAAAAAAAAAAAAAAAAAAAAAAAAAAAAAAATCACCCAAAATAATGGAAGAAAAAAACTATACCCTTGCTTTTCCAAATTCTTTTATTCCAAATAGACCTTATAGTATTGAACTTGGTTTCCCTATCATGCGAAACTAATTTCAATCCTACACCAGTCAAGAAAACTCCAATCATAGCCGCAAAAGAATAGTACGAAAGTTCGACGGCAGGACCACAATTTTGCCATTTCATCGTCAAGGTAATTCTTAAAATGGAAGTAGTAGTCATCTTTAATTTAGTCATTCGATTTTAGAAAATGAAGTGATTGATAGATAGCCACATCAATAATAAAAGACATAATACATAACTTGGCTTACACTAACATTTATATCCTTCAATTTTCGGTGTGTACAAATAGACACTTAAATTTATATAAAGTAGAACAAGTAGACAAACACATCATATATGGTGTTCCACATGGTGTCTGAGTCTCACGTGAATTGCCACATAGGATGTGTGTGTTTACCTATTCAATTTTATTTAAGTTTAAGTGTCTACTTATGCACAACCCAAAATTGAAGAGTGTAAATGTCAGTTGAGACCAATTTAAATGACATATTTATTTTTTATTATGCCATAAGAAAATATTCCAAACTTAAAATAAAATCCTAGTTTAACATCCAAGAAAATAAATTTAGGGCAAATACCAAATAATAAATTAATAAAAGGCTTCTAATAACTGAACAAGCAAAATAGAATGAAGATTTTACAAAATCTTGTGTTAGTCCAATAAGACTTACCATAAATTGAATAATACATGCAGGTCTTGCCAATTCATGAACCAAGACTAGTGAATAATTTAACAAGGTAAAAAACAAAATGAAGATAGTAGTATCAACTCTTAGCAGTTTGAAAAAACTTGTGAACAATTTAACGAAATGGATAGAATAATAAAAATAGTACTCAGTCTTGTAATTCTGGAATGAGTTGTGAACAATAAAACAACACATGCAAGTCTTACCAATTTGACAAAAATTACAAACAACTTCAACATAAGTTGAATGGATATTGTTTTAAAGTCATATCTCGTCAACATAACTTGTGAACAAGTCAAGTCTTTCAAATTCGATAAAATTTATGAACAATTTAAAGAGAGGTAGACTAAGAATTGTACTAAAGTATTCCTCTATATCACCAATATCACTGATGAATGAATGATTTTTTTATCCTTTCAAGTGTGTAGTAACGATAGAGGCGAATTTTGAACTTATGAATTTTGTATTCTACTTTTATAAGTCACTGAATTCTAAATAAATAATTTATACCTACTCAATAGACTTTTAAGATAAATTAAAGTTTGAACAAGACTAATGAAATCAACTAAACTTGTAGCTAATATTCTAGTTCACCCTGAGTACCAAGACTACTTTTGTACCACTCTATTAAACATGGACAAAATTAAACAACAATATTAAATAATTCTATTTGCACAAATCACTCTCAAATGCATATGGAGAATCATTGAAAGGGAATGAAATTTCCTGCATGTTTACAAATTGAATAGCAGAAAATTATTTTTTAAATTTTTTGTATATAAAAATAAAATTTTTTTATAAAAAATATATAACATCAAAAATTAAATTATAAAAAACTAAAAAATCATTTCGAGTCTGCCACCAACTTTACCATCGAGCCATCAAGCATGTCCAAAAATAGTTAAATCATATAATTCGCAAAGTGCCAATGTCAATTCTAGTATTCATGGGCACGTCTTGAATTGACTAACAGTCTTCCAACTCACCGTTAAATTAAGCCCATGGGCTCCGCCACTTTCAAAAAACAATTCTTGTGGGTCCATCTATCAGGCCACAAGAAAGCTAAGCCCAGCCACTAAAATCTATGGAGTGGCAATTTAAGTAATTAGTTTAATCGTACGTGTTTCGCATGTATAATATTTAATTATTTAAAATTAAATAATTTTATTTATTACAAAAATTTTAATATAATATAAAAAGTTCAAACTACTTTTCAAAAATCTTTCACACTTTAATATAATAATATAAATTCATGCATATATTTTAGTATAAACACACAAACATACACACATATATATATATATTATCATCAGAAGTTTCAAGTGATAGATGGATCATCATTATTGCTTTCTCATGCTGTCAGAGGCTAAGAGAGATGCATTAATTTGAACCATATCTATGGTATGATTATTATTTTTATATATTAATTTTTTTTTCTAATTTTTAAAGTCTTTACAAAAACATTGATTTAAATTTTTCTTATTATACTGGATTTTTCAAATTTCTTAAAATCAAATTTAATTGATTTAAAAATTTAAAACTAATGAAACAAGTATTAATTTTCATTAATTCTAATGACTTCTAATAAGGAAAATTTTTATCATGAATATATTTAATTAATTTTTAATTCATAAATATTAAAAAAAATTGTAAAAATTTAATAAAGAATAAAAGATTCAAATATATTTTAAAAGTACTTCACACTTTCAATATATTATAGATATAAATATAGATACAAATATAAAAAAGTTAGGCCCTTTTCATTTGCTTTTTTAATAGGTTTACTAATGAATATAATGTTAGTAGATAATCGAGTGCGATCACCCATTACTTAGGAGAAATATGGGCTTAGCTTCATATCCTTTCGTCTTTGTTAATAGTGGTATTTAGTAATTCGAAATTATACAAATACATAATTTATGTTTTTAATATTACAAAAAATTTTAACTTCTTAAATATATTACAAAAATTTTAACATATACACAAAATTCTATGTATATGTTGGCTATGTTATGTATATTAATAAGAAGAGAGAGTAAAGTAATTAAAACAAATGGGAGAGAATGTAATTACTTTCAAAAGGGTTGGTATTTATGTTATTTATACATTTAGTAATTGTGTAGTTTTTTTCTTTCTTCAATATTTTTGTTTGCTATTTGTTATTTTATTTTTGCTTTGTATTTCGATATCTGGCCATCATTTTTATTTCTTTGAAATTCTTTTTCAAATAAATTTGATTTTTAAATTTAGACTTTATTGAAAATAATTTTTCCTATCTCAAAATAATAAAAATAAAATTGTTTATATCTTATCATTTCAAACTTTACTTTCGAAAACAAATTAGTTATTTTCTCTCAATTTAAAGGAAAACTTTTAATATAATTAATAAAATTATTATCATATAATTAAGAGATTACACATCTAAATTGAGACAACTTTTTGCATGAATCAAAATAAAATCATGTATAGTAAAATTTTTATCCTCCGACTATTTTGCAAATTCCACACACACTAATAATTTTAATGCATCATGTTACCCTTTCGTTGTGTGTTGCTCTCAGTTTGCCAAAATTTTTTGGCACGTGCGCAGTGTCACGTGACTAAACAAATTTGAACCGTTAAATACATTGCACCGGATGTGATGTGCTGCATTATGGGTCCCAGATTCACATGACCATTGGTATACGGGTCCCACAAGAATGAAATAACGACAGTAAACACCGACATAATAGCTGGGTGAAGTGCATTAGTGCAGCAATTGCTGCTGCTTAGAAGATGACAAAATTTCTTGTACTTTCTTCGTCTTAATTTTTACTAGCTAATTTAATTTGACGTGAGATTTTTAAAAGACGAAGGACCTGTCCGAACCTTTCATCTGTAAGTCAATGAATAGAAAAGAGAGGCCGGCCACTTTTGAAACTTGTGACCTACAGTAAATCATATTTATGTGGTTAGAAATCACTTTTATAAAAATAAATTTAATATTTTAAAATTAAAATATATTAAAGATAGAAATAAATCATTCTTTTTACGATTAACTAAAAAAGTGAATTATATAATTTGAAATAAATGAAGTAATATATACTTTCTTCTAGTAAATTGTTAGAAATTTTTTTGTCATAAGTGAATTATTTATTAAATAGATTAAATATTTTTTATATTTAATGAAATTTTTAACTAACTTTCGAAGAGAATAACGAATCATAAATAGAAAGGATAATAATGAAAAGTTACCTTTTACTAATTTTTATTCTCAGTTGTTTTTTCCTAACAAATATGTTATACACCAATTCACTTTATATGAATCAGCAAAGGTAATGTATATTTAATCAGATTAGACAAGCTTCAATTTATTTCATCTTTAAAGCAAGTTTTAATCAAATTCAGTAGCTTTTATTATGTAATTATTTAAAAAATTCATTAAAATGTATAAATATTCAATGTAATATTAATTTTTATTTTCTTTGTCCTAAGTATAAAATATAGTTTGAATTTTAAGAGTCAAAATTTATTTTAATAATACACTCAAATATATAATTTTTAAGATTTTTAAAAAATAATTCAACATATTTAGCAACCTACAAGTCATAAAAGTCAACAATTAAATATTAAATGCCATACGAATATATCGCGATAAAGTTTTTCTTGATTGACACTAGAAATAACACGAACTATGTAATTTAAATTAGAACAAAGACCAACGCTTAAAATTCTTATTTGAAAATTCAGAATCAATAAAATTGAAATTCCGGCTCAGTCCGTGAACAAGATCGAATAGGTAAATGACAGTACAATGTGGGGTTGAGATTTAAATTTTCATATATATATATATATATATATTCTCTCCTCTATAAAAGGTCAAACTATAACTCTACTACCTCAAAAAAGTTTAGAATAAATTAATGATGCTCCTTAGAAGCTCTTCAAGTCCATTACTAAAACAGTACAATTATCCATGGCTCCCACAAGAACCAAAATACTTGTCAACATTAACATCATCACCCTCTCAAGATCATCAACATTCAGCACAAAAGAAGATCATGTCCAGAGCTTTATCTGAAACTGATCTCAATTGGCCATCTTCATCATCTTCATCTTCAAGCAACTCATGTTGCATGCCCTTGCACAACTTACTACTTCCCATCACATTTGATGAAGAGGACAAAGAAGCTGAGGTATAATGTTCATATATTATTAGAAATTCTCATCTATCATGAGAGATAGTAAGTTATTTTTATTTATTTAATTAGTCTTCAACACATCTCTTCATGTACAATGTCCGTATATCAATCTGAATATTCTTTTTTTCTTGAGATCCTAATTTTACATCTTCAATACGCCTCCTCACGTAAGGACACTATTCTTATTCCATGAGTTTAATTCACGTGCGGTACACCGTACACCTATTATTTTTCTTGAGCTTCATTATGTTTTCAACAAGCCCCAAAATCACGTGGCATGATTCTTTTATAGAGTTTTAAGCATTGTAAAGAAAAAATGATACTATTATGTTGCTCAAAGAATATTCTACATCCAAGTCTTATTATAAAAATATGAATTCAGAAATAAAAATAACTTACATACTACAATATGTAAGGTGATCTATTGGTGTGCAAAATTCTTACAAAATATAAAATTGAATCTTCTTTTTAATGGCCGAGCATGTGTAACATATTTTTGATAATGAATGACAATGAGACTCAAATCTCAGACCAACTTTGTGTGCCTATTTTAATATTATATTAAAATAAATTGTGACCATCTGATCATCTCATCAACAAATTAAACTAGAACGATAGTGTAATATTTTTATTTACTTAATTATATACCAACATACAGGTAGAAATTATGACAAAGGGGTTGATGTTGCTTCCGAATTCTGGGTTGGAAACGATGGATGGGTGCGAAGACACTAAGGAAGAGAAAAGACACACGAGGGCGGTGGAGCAGCTGGTGGTTGAGGGTGGAGGTAGTGGAGGAGCCGGTAGAGGAAAGAAATGTGGTGGTGGTAGTGATGATTCTGAATATTGGGATTCGTCAAATCATGGGAGTGATCATACTGATATGTATTACACAAAAATGATTCAAGCCAATCCTGGGAATTCACTTCTTCTTGGAAATTATGCAAGATTCTTGAAAGAGGTATTAATAATATTATAAATTTTGCATATTTAGTATGTGAAAATAAAATAGAGGGTTGTGCTATGTTTTTTACTTTCTAGTTCCAGGATGAAGGTGTAAGATATGATTACCACCATGGTTTGTAGTGTAGTGGTGAAACTACAACCTTAATTTAAATTAATTGAAGTTTTAATATAAATATCATAATATTAAAATAAAAAATAAAAAATAAAAATTTTCAGGTGATTAAGTTATTTTTAACAAATAAAAAGATTAATTAAAAAATATTTATCAAAATTCGTGGGATAATTTTAAAGACAATTAAGAAATTTGATGGAATGTGAGGAGCAGAGTTGTCAATATGGCCCAAGCTCGTTGAGCCAACCCGGCCTAGTCCGTAAATTGTTTGAGTTGGGCTATAGTTTTTATAGCCCATTTAAGAATAGAACTCTTTAGCCTGACCCTATAAATCCGTTGACTCGTGGGACTTGAGCAATATGGAATGATTGGCCCGTGGGCTAAATACAAAATAAAATAGAGTATTAAAAATTAAAAGAAATTCAAACTCAAAGTTTATTTGAACCATCATAGATATTTAAATATTAAATATGTTTATAAAATATATAAATAATTAAAATATAAAATACTAAATTTTTTAAGGAATTAAATATGTTTGATGAAGATGATGTGATGATGTTGAACACGTCATAAGTGTCATGTGAATTTTTCTTTGAGGAGTTTATTTTCACTTTTAGTGGATTAAATATTGATTTTTCTTTGTGTTTTATTATGATCAATAAAACTAAAATTAGGTTAATATTGCTATTTAGCTAGTTATATTATTATTCATGAATAATTTTGTTTCTTTTTCAATATCTCTATTTGATTTGAATTTGGTATCAAAAGTTATTTAATTTCATAGATAATTATATATATATATATATATATATATATAGATAGATAGATAGATAGATAGATATATATATTTGTAAATTTGATACTTGATTAACAAGTAGTAACTACATCTAATATTATGTTGTAAATATTTATGTAATTAATAATTTAAAAATTAAATTAAGATTATAAAAATAATATATTTTTAAAAGTGAGCTGGTCCGTGAAGGTCCACAACCCACAATGTGAAAAGTTGGGCTTGCTATTTTCTGGCTCGTCATATTAATGGACCAGTCTGACCTGATTTGTTATACTTCAAAGCTCGCGTGGGCTTAGCCTAGATGGGCTGGGCTAGCCTGTATTGATATTAGGAAGATAATTAAGACACTTATGTCGTGCTTGTGTCACACTTTTGAAATTACCCTCCATCTATATTAATAGCTCACTATGTTATATTTCTCCGTCTCATTTTATTTGTCTCAAATTTTTTAATTTAATTTTTTATTTTATTTGTCTTTTTCCTAAATCAAGATATTTTTTTTCCATGTTTATCCTTTTGCATTAATTATTTTTTTTTTTCAAATTAAAATGTAATGGTAAACTAGCTATGTTATTAATTATTTTTCTTAATTGATGTGCCAAATTAAATTGGGATAAGTAAAATGAGACGGAGGGAGCATACACGTACTATATTATTACTTCTGTTTCGTTTAGTTGACATTCTTTCTAAAATTATTTGTTTCACTTTAGTTGTCGTTTGATGAAATTAAGATGATTTTATTTTGTTCTTTCAATACTATTCTTATGATTAAATGACTAAACAAAGTGTATATATTCAAATTTATTTTCTCAAAGTATAATTAATAAGACTAATTTAATAAAATAAATATTTTTGTAAGGAAAGTACCAAGTGAACAAGGCAACTATTTTAATGTGGAGCGAGTATATGGGTAATTAGCTAGAGTATAAAAGTAAGAAATTACTTCTCGTTCAACTACAATTCACAGTTATTTAGCAACAAACAAATTTTGCAGCCAAACAACAAACTTTATCGCTAATCTTATGAAACGACCGATTTCTATTAGCTACGAGCAAAATAGCGAAGGTTAGCGGCAAAATTTGTGGCTAAATTCAGTTTTTCTTTTTGTAGTATATGCTATGTTTCTGTAATGTTTTTGATTTTGTAAATTGAAAATGAAAATAGGTGCGTGGGAACATGGAGAAAGCAGAAGAATATTGTGAGAGAGCGGTGTTGGCAAATCCTAGTGATGGAAATGTACTCTCACTATATGCTGATTTAATTTGGAGAGCACATAAAGATGCCCCTCGTGCTCACAACTACTTTGAGAAAGCTGTTAAAGTTTCACCAAACGATTGGTAAGTATTCATTACTTTCTGTACTCGTCGAGCCCCAAGCTCCTGGTTCTCCTTTGGGTATGAATTTAATTGAATGAAATTGTGAAATCAACGAATATGTGTGTAATTCATATATGACACATAAGAACAAAATTATAGTAGAATTTAATTTAGAGAAAAGGGTCATATTTGTTCCTTTAATTTAACATTTCGGAATCGTTATTTCTTATGTATCCTTGGAACCAAATGACTCATTTTGTATATTTTCAAACTTGCGTTATTTTTTTTTGAAATTATTAATCCCACTTTTAATGGATAGTTATAGATTGTAGTTATCTTTTAAGTGAGATAATGTGTCAATATTCACTTATATTGTGAATATATAGAAGTTAAATTCAATAACCTATTATTCTTTTGATTTATTTTTACTTATCCACTATATTAAAAATAGTTTTTCAATTTTACTTGTTCAACTTGGAAAATAAAGAGATAGTTTACCATTTTGTCTCTATTTTACCTGTGTTATTTAATATATACTGCATTCATTTCTCTATATTTAGATGACTTATTATTAATATGGGTGATATAGTAAATGAACGGAGGAAGTACTGTTAAAAAAAAGTTAGAACTATGGACTTTGTGATAAATCTGTCAATAATAGCTCATAGCTAACATAAATTTTTTGATAATATTTTATTAATCTATTGCTAAATAGGATTAACGATTAATTTCTTGTTTAGCTATAAAATTCATGTGCCGCTAATTTCACCTTTTATGTTACTGTACTCCTATTGGATATGTTGTTGACGTTAAGAGTAAACAAACTTAAGGTGTTTTTTTTTAATAATGCAGCTATGTGTTGGCTTCCTATGCGCACTTTCTTTGGGATGCAGAGGATGAAGAGGAAGGAAAAGAAAAGGAACAAGAAAAGAGAGAAGAGCAAATGAGCAATAATATTAACTTATCAGAACCTAGTTTCATCATATAACTCATTGTCTGTAAGTTTAATGTCTATATATGTAGCAAAAATATAATTAACCCTGCCAACAGTTTTGGTCTTTTTTATATCTACTTTCACCTTTTGGGTAGTTTTTCCTTTAACCTTTCATTTCTGCTATGGCTACTAAAGCATTTTGATGTAATTTAGTTTTTGCTCTTTCTTGGCTTGGTTGTAACTAAGAATGAAATAAATCATGTTCATGGAAAAAGTCGATTTCTAAGTGTGTTTTGGGTACGCAGGAGGAAATAATTCAAAAAATATTTTCTAATTTTTTCACGTTGGTTGACCTAAGACAGCCGGATAAACATTTTCATGAGAATTGTTACTGACGGCTTTTATTGTCCCCTGGATGCCGTAAAGTTACGCTCCTCGAGTGGGACACGAACGTGTGAGACGTGCAGGCATCGTACCATGACACTGATCTTCACAAGGAGCATATGATAAAATGGCAATTCGGGAGACTACCACCCTGTAGAAGTGTTGCATTGCATGTTCTAAAAGGGCCAAAGGAGTTTAATAAGGACGTGGGTGAGTCCGAGGCTCTAGCCTGTGGGCAGCCACCGTGTGCGTGCTATTAGTATCAATATCACACGTTCTGAAGCAATAGTTGGAATCTTCAAATTTGGGTGAACCTCATTCCTAATTTTTCCTTGAAGATAGCAAAGTGCTTACCAAAGTTGGGTTTCGCTGCGAAATCATTCACCTGTGGGCTTGACTTACCCAAGGTGTAATGGCATTGTCATAAATAATATATTCTTCCACGAGTATGGGAATGTGATTAAACTGATACGCCCTTGAAGTTTTGATGATTCACAAATACTACTAAAAAAAAGGTTAAAATCGACCACAAAAACCTTCCACATGTGGAAGGTTTTTATAAAAAACCGACCACAAAAGAGACCAAAATCTGTGGTCGGTAAAACTGTGTTAGTTTTTCCAAAACCGACCACAAGTGGTCATTTTTTTTAAAACTATATACACGTATTTAAAATTTATTATTATTTTATTAAAGTTAGAAAAAATTATTTTAGAAAAAAAAAAACTACCACTGGTGGAAGGTTTTTTTATTAAATTAATTAATTAATTTAATAAACAACCGACCACAAGTGGAAGATTTTTTATTAAATTAATTAATTAATTTATAAAAAAATCGAACACAAGGGGAAGGTTTTTTTATTAAATTAATTAATTGATTTATTAATAAACCGACCACAAGTAGAAGGTTCCTTATTGAATTAATTAATTAATTTATTAAAAATCCGACCACTTGTGGAAGGTTTTTTATTAAATTAATTTATTAATTTGTTAAAAAACCTACCACAAGTATTTGCAAAACCAACCACTTGTGGTCGGATTTTCTGGGTATTTTATTAAAAAATAAAATTCTGAACCCAAATACAGCATATGCAACAACAACATTATAAAAATGCTTTCAAAAGCGTATAGGACATACAAAATGTCCAACAAAATATGAAAATACTACAACAATAGTTTCAAAGTACAACACATACAAAAATCAAAAACCTAAGAGTCACTATCATCTAATTCGTCATCGTCTTCCATATCATCATCCATGCTGAAATCATCCAGGAGGCCCAAACCCTTTGCAGCCCGAACTACATCACCAGGACATGGAGGAATATTCCCCGCAATCTGAATGAAACGGCTCATCTGCTGCTGCAGCTTCTTGAATTGTGATGTTGTTGCCTTCTCCGTCGTTTTTTGCCTCTCTCTCTATTCAGCGAGCTCTTGAGTGAGTTGAGAAATTGTATTTTGTATGCTTTCAATCCTTTCACTATCAACTGAAGAGCTAAAGTAAGAAGGGTCGGACGAACACCTAACGTTATCGCCAAAAACGTTTTTGTGGTATCCAACCAAATGGCGCCTCTATTTGCAGGACCCGCAACTTTTTCCCACAACTCCTCCTCTACATGTTAGGATATTAGGTCACCCTGACTTTCAGGAGGCAGACTACTATGATACGCATCGAGAAGACGCATATATTCGTCCTATATTCAAAGAAAGTTAATACTAAGAGTCAAAAAATATTGAAATGATTATAATCGAATAATATCAAATTTAAGAAAAAAAATTCATAAATTCAGAATTTGTTACTTATATGGACAACTTTTCCACGAGCTTCAACCTAGACATCTTCATCAGTCGAGTTCTTTTTTTTATCACATGAGTCTCCTCGTATAACTCATAATATGGTATTTTTCTACCCTTTTCTTTTTCCTGCATATGAAAAAGTTACCAATGTTCAAATAATTAAAAATTTAGATATATAGAAACAAACAATTAAAGCTGTAAAAGTTACATACCATTATTTCTATTACAACAAGAGTACTTCTGGCAACGGCCCGCAGTATGTAGGAAGCCACCCTTGGATGATGCCCGGGCTTTCTTACCTGTTTTACTCAATAATTTGTATTGTTCGCTATTCCAATAGAGAAGATACAGTTGCCATGCAGATTCAGGAATCCACTTAGGTCTTACCGATTTCTTTTGGGCATATTCCAAGAGATTGTTAAATCTGGTTCTACATCTAATGAAAAAGTTCTTCTTTATGCGAAATGTATTTGCATCATTCCACCAGCAAAATTTCTACAACAAAAATATAATATTCAATCTTTTGTTATAACAAAATGTAAATAAGTAGTCGAAAAGTTAAATTCTTACCTTAAATTCTTCAAACATTCGATCCCTGTCAAGTTTTGGAACCTTTTGCCAGCTGGTCCAGTAGCCATTGAAGTGGCGAGTAATGAATGTTGGCACCTTTTTTCCAGCTCCACCATCCGACCTAAACCTACAACAGAACATCAAACATTAATTTCATAGAGCATAATAATATAGTAATGAAAAAATGAGTAACGTTATTATATTTAGAAATCTTACCCTTTCCCAACTGGGACAAGATAAATCCTCCCAGAATCATCTTTGTCCCCTGGTTGCATAATAAGTGATTGTGGATGTACTGGCGTAGGTGGATCTAAAGCACCAGATGGAGTGCCTCCAAGACGAAGATCCGACAACCCAATAGATCCCGCAGAATCACTGTGCAAAACTGCTGCAGGAGGGTATCAATGATGGTACATGTCTGGAGGGGCCAGCGTCTGTACGATAGTACTGTGTTGGAGGTGGCACGGTTATAGGAGTAGAATGAGTCGATACAGAACCATATAGTGGCCCCCCATGCATAGGAGTATGTATCGAATCCTCTAACAACCTAGAATGTGAGGGTCGTACTGGCGCGTTAGCAAACCGACCCTTAGATATATGAATACCTTATGGCCATCTGTAAGGCAGAGGTTGTCGATTCTTTTTTGATTTTGTAGTGTCAAATTTTCCCTTACCTCTATCATCTCTGTCTGACATCTAAATTATGTTACGTTAACAAGTAGTTAGTTCCTACAAAATGAATGTATACGAAAAGATTCCAAGTATATAATTTCAAGTTACTAATTCACATTTCAAATCGCTCCAATAACACGATATATAGACAAAAATATTGTTATTACTATATAAATTATGGAAAAGTGGAAACAACAAAGTAAAACAGTATATTACGTATCAATCTTAAACAAGAAGCATAAAGGTAAATATATAATACAAACCATATCGACATCAACACATAATAAATACAACCTACACAACTAATCTTCATCTTCTGAAGACTCTCTACTAAACCATTCACCATCTTCGGAGGTTTCCTCATCTCCTACCCACTTAGCCTCTTCTTTCGCAATATTAACTTCTTCAAATATATTTTATGGGTGATTCAAACCATCCACTAATTCAACGTCTACTAGTTGGTGATTAATCTGAATTTCATTTTGATATGCAGTCTCCAACATATTCTTAACTTCCACCCAGCCTATAGGCTTTGTTTTGATTACATCCCACCAATCACACTTGTCATTGCGCAACAGATAAGGAGCATAATACACCTGTTTAGCATTTTGTGCTAAAATAAATGGATCGTAAATAGGATACTAGCTATTGTGCTTCACTTCAATGATGTTATGCTCTCTATGTACTCTTGTGCCTCTTGTGCTTGGATCAAACCACTTACATTGAAAGAGGACAACTTTTTTTATTGGGAAACCAGCGTACTCTAGTTCTAAGATCTCCTGTATGATGCCAAAGAAATCACATCATCATCACCTTTAACCCAAAGACCTGTATTATTTGTTTTCCTTGAACTGGAGTGTTGTTCGGTAGAACTGTGAAGCCATTTACTTTGTATTGGGACATTGCATTAACTTCAACTGGACCTAAAGAAATATCTCTCAAGATATGATCGTATGCGGCTGTATTTAGTGAATGGTGTACCTAAAAATACTATACATATATATTTTAGTTGAGGAATGTGTAAATATTTAAACTTTGTAGAAATAATACACTTACAAACCTCATTTTTAAACCTTGTTGCAAAGGATGCATACACTTAATTTTTGTGGAATTGAGTCTTAAATGAGTTGAACATGCAACATAGGAAACTCAATTAGTTTATTTAAGGGAATGTGTAAGCAAATAAGATATATTAAAATTTTAATCTCCTTACTTCAGAAAGGGCTTAATTTTCGGGTAATTCAGCATGACATACAATCTTGCTGATTTGCGCTTCATGGGAGTGAGCCAGCGAGATATGATCTTTTTAGCTTACAACCAGATTGATTGAAAATTGATATCGGTTGAAAATGAGGAGCATTCACATCGTCCCGATGATGATTTGGTCGGTTTCTTGAACAAGCAACTTCATCACGAAAGTAGTACGAACAAAATTGAGAAGTTTCTTTTGCAAGATATGCCTCAACTATAGAGCCTTCAACCCTATGTTTGTTTTTGGGACCTCTTTTCAATTTTCCAATCGCCCTCTACAATCTTAAGGTTAGATGTGTACTATATTTAAAAAACATATGTATGAATTTAAATATATTGCCAATGCTTACCGTTCAAATGGATACATCCATCTAGTTTGAACTGAACCGCCTAGCCGAGCTTCGTGCACAAGGTGAATGGGAAGATGTTCCATCACATAGAAGAACGCTGGAGGGAAAATCTTCTCCAGTTTGTTGGTAATAACAATAATATTTCTTTCCATTCATGCCAAATTTTCTTATTTTAATGTGGTGACACATAAGTTCTTGAAGAACAAACTAATCTCTGCTATTGGTTTCCATATTTTTTCAGGTAAACCAATAAAAGCAATTGGATGTAATTGTTCCATGAAAATATGACAATCATGGCTTTTCATTCCATGCAAGATTTCTTGTGTCATATCAATCCTTTTTCCCAAATTTGAGGGATATCTATCGGGCATCTTCAAACTTTGAACCCACTGATATATTTGACATTTTTGGTCAAACTTGAATGTAAAACTAGCCTTGGGCTTAAGAACATTGCCGTTGGGCCCCTGCTGTAAGTGTAATTCTCTGCAGTTGCAATATTCTAGCAAGTCAAGTTTGGCCTTAGAATTATCCTTTGTTTTGCCGGTGACATCCATAACTGTGTTGAACAAGTTTTCAAAATAGTTCTTCTCAGTATGCATGACATCAACATTATTTCTAAGTAAATTATCTAGCCAATATTCTAACTCCCAAAATATACTTTGCTTAGTTCAGTTATGCAAAATGTCATATCCATTAAGCCTGTACAATCTTTCCTCACTGGCTTTAGGCAACTCCTGAACTATTTCCCAGACGTCATAACAAGACAGCCTTGGAGGTGGACCATCATGTTCCCTTCTATTCCTTCTGAATGCATTCTTGAGTCTCCTAAATTCATGATCATGTGGCAAGAAACAACAATGACAATCAAACCATGAATTTTTCCTGTCATGTCTCAATGTGAAGGATTTTGTTTTTTTCATGCAGTATGGACAAGCCATCTTTCCAGCTGTCATCCACCCAGACAATATTCCATAAGCAGGAATATCATTAACAGTCCACATTAGATATGCACGCATATTGAAATTTTGTTTAAGAGAGATGTCCCAAGTTTCAACCCCCTCATGCCATAAAATTTGAAGTTCATCGATCAAAGGTTGCAAGTAGACATCTATTCTAATTTTTGGATTACGTGGGCCAGGAATAACACAATTCAAAAATATATATGGACTAGTCATCAATATTTCAGGAGGAAGATTATAAGGAGTGATAAATACAGACCAACATGAATATCGCGCACCACCAACTAAAAAAGATGAGAACCCATCCACACATAATCCCAATCGAATGTTGCGTGGCTTAGCTGTAAAATCTGGATAAGTTGCATTAAAATTCTTCCAAGCCTATCCATCAGAAGGATGACACATAACACCAGAGGGCCTTCTATTTTCACTGTGCCATCTCATATGAGAAGCTGAGCTGTTTGAAGCATACAACCTCTTCAACCTTGGTATAAGAGGTAAATAATGCATCGCCTTAATAGCAATTTGATTTCCAGTAGAACCACACGTATATCAAGAGTGTTGACAAAACTTACAGAACTCTAGGTTAGCATTTTCCTTAAAGTATAACATACAACCATTTTCACAATAATCAATTCTAACCGAGGAGAGACCTAACTTTGACACCAATCTTTTTGCCTTATAGAAAGAATCAGGAACCTCCAAGTTCGGGTCAACTAACTCTTTAATAAGGTCTATCATTGAGTCTATTCTTCCTTCAGCAATATTCCAGTCAGATTTAATACTTAGTAATCTAACAGGAACAGACAAACGAGAGTGTGAACACCTATCAAACAAAAGATGATTAGCAGCATGCAATTCTTTGTCGAAATTGCCTGCTTCACTATTAGGAACATCTTCAACAGTTTCCCTAATGTCAACCCCATGTTGCATCCCAAAAGCATTGTGCACCATTTCTTTCATCCTAGTATGTTGATATGCATTATGCCCTGTAGATATACTACTTTCTCCAACAACAAAGTTATTTTGCGCTACATTCCCATGAATACCACGCAATCTAAAAAAGTCCTCGTGAAATCCTTTTCTATAAAGATGTTCCTTCAGATCTTCTTCACTTACAAGATTTATACCATCACATCTAACACAAGGAAAATGAATAACTCGATAACGTGTCCACATATCGAGGGCCTTAGTATGTTCAACAAATCTTTTGACACCTTCAAAAAAATTTTCCCTAATACCCACTCTATTATCATTTTCCGTTGATATATCCAGCTATAATCTGGTTCTATCAACGCAATCAATCAGATACAACTAATTAGATGAAGTCACAAAACACAAAAATCACCTTTAAAGTTCCTATACTTAACCATTTTCTAGTGACTTTGTCACTTACCAACTCACACTCAAAACAC
>NC_061117.1:32206650-32207067 GCF_002878395.1 Capsicum annuum | reverse complement strand
ACCATTTTCTAGTGACTTTGTCACTTACCAACTCACACTCAAAACACTTAGTCACTTACCAACTCACACTCAAAACACAAAAATCACCTTCAAAATCCCTATACTTAACCATTTTCTAGTGACTAAGTCACTTACCAACTCACATTCAAAACACAAAAATCACCTTCAAAATCTCTATACTTAACATTTTCTAGTGACTACGTCACTTATCAACGCAAATTCGAAACACAAAAATCACCTTTAAAGTCACTATACTTAACCATTTTCTAGTGACTAAGTCACTTACCAACTCAAATTCAAAACACAAAAATCACCTTTAAAGTCACTATACTTATCCATTTTCAAGTGAATAATTCACCTAACAACTCACATTCAAAACACAAAAATCACCTTCAAAATCCCTATACTTAACCATTT
>NC_061117.1:32181651-32206550 GCF_002878395.1 Capsicum annuum | reverse complement strand
GCAGAAGTAGATTGATAAACGTTATGGGTTTTATGGAGTGTCTCATCATCTCCTTCTAGCTCTGGAATTTTAATGTCTTCCGATCGACATAGCTCTACACACTGGTGAGTTAGCTGATTTGTAGCTATAGACTTCAGTTTATCTTCATTAGTCTTTAGCTTTTCTATCTCATTATCCATACTGTCCACTTTCATTGAAAGCGTAGTTAGGTGTTGAGTATTTTTTCTAGAGTATTTTCTTCTATTATATCAGTTTGTGTAGCTTTGTCTTGATATGTAATCTGCAGTAAAATTTTTGTTAGTACTAATTACTTCAATTATAAATGTGAAATTTAATATATTCAAGACTATTCTTCGAATCTCTTTTGTTGTAACTGAATTTTGTATTTTCTTTGTTAACCACCAGCGTACCTATGTATTATCTGTTCGTACAATAAATTTGTTATATACAATATATGGCTCAAATGCTAACAAACATTTATATAATGAACATAATTCTTTCCTATTTATTTCACATTTTATTTCTGTTCATTGAACGTACCTGAGTAGTATCTACAATGGTGTTCTAATTTTTCTGCTTTATATCGATATTTAAGTACTCCTTCATAACGACATTCACTAGCATCTGCTTCTACTATATATATCAATTTTCTATTTTCATCTGAAAATTATAGTTTTGGTAATTCTTTACAAAGTAATTTTATTTTCTGAATTTGTTTTTTATCTTCTTCATTATAGTTATATTCTACATCCTTTTTTAATTTTTTCTGTAGTGGTTTTAAAGTTTTTGCTAATTTTGGAATATATTCCCTTACTTGGTTTACTAATCCTAAAAATGATTGTAATTTCTTTTTTGTATCTAATTCTTCTTTCGAATTTACTATTTTTTGTACTATATGTTGTTGCATTTTTACTCCACTCTTATCTATTTGTATTCCTGCAAATTCTATCTGATTTTTCATAATTTCAGTTTTCTTTTCGCTTAGACTTATTCCCGATTTTTCTATTATATCTATAAATTGTCCTAATAATTTTCAATGTTCTTATTTAGTTTTTGTATATAATAATATATCATCTATGTATACTATATAATTAGATAATTATTTAAAATAACTATCCATAAAATGTTGATATCTACCTGGTGCATTTTTATATCCAAATGGGAATACGTTCTATTCATAAAATCCTTGTGGTACCGTAAATGCGGTTAATTCTTTAGATTCTTCTCCTAACTTTAAATGGTAAAATCCTGATTTACTATCGAATTTGCTAAAATAATTATATCCCTGTATTTGTCTTATTTTTAATATCTTATTTGGTATTGGATAATTATACGTCATGGTTTTTGCATTTAAATTTCTATAGTCAATAACCATTCTACTTTTTCCTCTTTTTTGTTCACTATGTTTATTTACTATAAATGCTGGACTATTATGTTTACTATTGCTTTTTTGTATATATTGTTTTTCTAATAATTCATCTATATGCATTTTAAATTCTTTTAAATCGTCAAAATTATATGTTAATGGTTTCTGTGTTATTATGCTATTTTTATCTATTAATTCAATTTTTATAGTAGTTTTATGTTTTTCCCATCCTTTTAATAGATCTTCACTATATAATTGTTCTAATTTTTTCTTAATTATTTCTATCTTATTTATTGAAAATATAGTTATTTCTGTTTTATTTATCAAAAATACAACTAGTTCTATTGTATCTTCAGTATTTTTTATATTTTCTAACTTTTTTGCAATTTTTTCATTTTCTTTTACCCAATCAGTTTTCTTTCTTATTTTATTATTAACTCTTTTTGCTCTTACTTTCTGTTTACATGGTGCTGTAAACCACCAGTCTGTTCTAGTTATTGTATGTGGGTATAATTTATCTAAAAACGGCATTCCTAAAAGTATATCTTTTGATGTTAGTTCATAATTATAAATTTCTTCTATTGTTAATATCTTATCCTATACTTGTATCTTTATATTCCTAGCTTTATAAGTAATTAAGCTTCCTTCATTATTAAATCCTTTAACTATTATTGGTGTTTTTAATTTATCCTATTTACTTTCTGGTAAGCAATTATATCTACATAAATTAGCTTCTGCTCCTGTATCTATCATAGGCATATAATATCTACTATAATATCCTTCTACTACTATCTTCATTAATACATATATTTTCATTTTATGTTAAGGCTCTTCTTAAGAATAATTTATCTTTGTTATATGTTAAGGTTAATTGTGTGTGTTCTATATTATATGGTTTTACTTGTTCTAGCCATTTTATTCCTAATATTATATCTGTTTTTTGCATTTCTTCCTTTACTTCAAATTCTATTTTTATTTTTCTAATTCCTATTATTATTTCTTTTTCTGCTATATTTTTACTATTTATTAAACTTCTTGGTAGATCTGGGCACATATCATTATCAGTTTTTATTTCTTCATTTTTTACTAGATATTTTGTTATATAATTTTCTTCTTGTCCTGTATTTAAGAGTATTAAATATTATTTTTCATTTATTTTTCCTGTTATGTAATATTGGTTTAAATTACTTGTTGAATTTATTTCATAACTTGTTCTTTTTTATGAGCTTGATGATTCTGGTTTTTCATCATCTATTCTTTTCGTTGTACTTATTCGATCATTTACTATTTCTAAAATTTCTTCTATATCTATGTCTCTATAGCTATAATCATTATAATCTATTGTTTTTACAATTTGTTCGAATGGACTTTCTATTCGTATTTTGTTAATCTTATTTTTTCCTGTTATTTTATGTTTTGTTGTTAATACATATAAATTTTTGCATCTTGCTGTAAATATTTTACTTCCTAGGGTTAATTCTATTCCTGATATTTTCCAATATAATACTAATGATTTATCTATATTTTTATCTGTTACCGCTACTGAATAATTTGCACTTATTATAAATTGAAATTTTTGGTATATTAGATTTCCTTTTACGGCAGTTATTATGCTTTTTTCTATAGGTTTTATAATTCTATCATCTGCTAAATATAATTCTATTGGTGTATCTATTCCTTCTCTAAAACATGCTTTTATTAATATCTCTGTACCTCCAAGGTGTACATATTTTATTGGATCTCCTCTACTTTTTATATCGTTTATCTCTTTATTAATTATTCTTTTTGTTACTAGTGGTATACTAGCTTTACCTTTTGCATATCTACAATCTATTACATGTTCCTTTTGGCATACTACATAATATTCATCTTTTTTTCTAGTAAAAATATTTTTTATTGTTGGTATTTTAAATATTTTTTCTACACTTAAGTCTAATTCTTTTCCTTTTATTTCATCAAATATGTTACTGTCAAATATTATTTTTTGTTTTGTTCCTTCATCATTTAAATATTCTTCCTTTGTTATTATTTTTATATCATTTTCAGTCATTTGATTCATCTATTTCACTATCTATTTCATTATCTGTTTCGTTTTCTGAAATTTCATATATACTATCCTCACTTTTTAATTCATAATCTATATAATCTATCTGCATATATTTTGTATTATCTATTTTTATTTCTGATATTTGTTTATTTTTTGAATTTTTAGGTAATTTACAATCTCTAGCTAAATGATCTAATTTTCCACAATTATAACAAGTACATTCTTTTATAGATTTCTTCTTTCTATATGGTCTTTTGTATTTATAATTTTTTACATAATATCTTTTTCTTGGTTTCTTGTATTTATATTTTGATTTTTTATATTTCTTATATTTCTTATGTCTTTTTTTTTCTTATAATATCTTTCTTCACATCCAAATTGGGGTGCTATTTTATTTTTGCAACATGCTAAATTTCTTATCAATGTTTTTTCCATTTTTAATTCTTCTCTATATTTTTCACATAAGTTTCTATACCATTGTTGTAAAAATTTTATTCTTGCTCCTAAAGTATCTACTATTTTTGCTTCTTCCCAACTCTTTATTATCTTTGAACTAAATGGTTCGGGTAATTTATTAAAATATAATTTTCTTATTTCTTTACTTTCTTCTATATTATATGCTCCTTTATAATAATATTCTTTAAATGCGCAAGTATATTCATCTATATAACACATATTACATATTGCTAATTTTAACATTAAATTCCTATTTGTATCTTTTTCTTCATCTGGTTCTTCTTCTATTGTTGTCATACTACCAAATTCATCTTTTATAGCTGTTTCATATTTTTTTAATAATTCTATAGGTTTTAGTTTAGTTGTTGTTGATGATGTTCCTTCTATAGGTTTATTAGTTCTTAATACCTTCATGCTATTTTCAGTTAAATTTGAAAACCATAATTTCACTGTTCCTATTAGTTTCTTTCTATATATTCTGGTGCATCTGTTATGTTTATATTATTATCTAATAATTGTTTTGTCATATATCCTATCCATAATTATATTGTTTTTTCTATATCTATTACACAGTCTAAGTCTAAAAAGTTATAATTTTTATTAATTATTAGTTTTGGTGTCCATTTGTCATATTCATTCTTCAGATTATATCTTTTAAACTTATTCTTGTAATATGTAGGTTTTGTTATTTCTGATGTTCTAGGTATTATATTTTCATCTTCTTTTTTATCAAGAGTATTTATTTCTGTGTTGATATTTTCTAGGTTTTCTTCATTAATTACTTCTTGTTTTTCGTTGATTTCTAAATTTTTTGTATTTTTTAATATTTCTGTATATGTTTCACTATCTTCTGAATCATAATTATCTGTCTCTTCAACATCTATATTATTTATTTCTAATTTTTCTTTAAATTGATTTATCTCGTTTAGTAATTTTTGTTCTTTATCTTTTTCTTCCTTTTCTTTTTGTCTTTGTTCATACAAATCTTTTAACATTTGTAGTTCTTTTTCTAATTCAGCAATCCTACTATTTTTAGTTTCTTCTATTTTTCGTATTTCTTCTGTAGTTTGTTGTTTTATTTTTTCTATTTCCTTTTTTCTATCTATTTCTTCATTTTCTCTTTCTATTCATATTTTTAATTCTTTACGTTTTTCAAAAATAATTTATTTTAATTCTTTGTATTTTTGTACTTTATTCATTTAAACCATATTTATAATATCTTGGTGGATATCTAAATCTAATTTTATCATAATTAGGTTGTATGTGTCTTATTCATCTAGATTTTAAATAGATTACTAATTTTGCTTCAATACTAGATATTAAGGTAATTAGGTAGGCTAATCTTTGTGGGTTTTCTTTTATTTTATTTAGACCTATATATTCTGAATATTTATTAATTAAGGATTCTTTAATTTTTCTAAAAACTTCTCTGTTTTTAAATGGTCTTCTCATAATTAATTCAATCCAATCTAAATTCAAACATAAATTCAAACATATATACTACTGCTGTATTTTTTAAATAACTGGGCTCTGATACCATTTGTAGGGCTCTGATAAATTTTCTTCTATATCTATGTCTCTATAGCTATAATCATTATAATCTATTATTTTTACAATTTGTTCGAATGGACTTTCTATTCGTATTTTGTTAATCTTATTTTTTCCTGTTATTTTATGTTTTGTTGTTAATACATATAAATTTTTGCATCTTGCTGTAAATATTTTACTTCCTAGGGTTAATTCTATTCCTGATATTTTCCAATATAATACTAATGATTTATCTATATTTTTATCTGTTACCGCTACTGAATAATTTGCACTTATTATAAATTGAAATTTTTGGTATATTAGATTTCCTTTTACGGCAGTTATTATGCTTTTTTCTATAGGTTTTATAATTCTATCATCTGCTAAATATAATTCTATTGGTGTATCTATTCCTTCTCTAAAACATGCTTTTATTAATATCTCTGTACCTCCAAGGTGTACATATTTTATTGGATCTCCTCTACTTTTTATATCGTTTATCTCTTTATTAATTATTCTTTTTGTTACTAGTGGTATACTAGCTTTACCTTTTGCATATCTACAATCTATTACATGTTCCTTTTGGCATACTACATAATATTCATCTTTTTTTCTAGTAAAAATATTTTTTATTGTTGGTATTTTAAATATTTTTTCTACACTTAAGTCTAATTCTTTTCCTTTTATTTCATCAAATATGTTACTGTCAAATATTATTTTTTGTTTGGTAAGATATTGCAGTTTGGTGACCGGCTAAAATCTGCATAGTAGGGTCTCCCCCCCCCCCCCCCCCCCCCCACACACACACACTGGCATACCATTGTTAACTGCCTAATTCCCTGTATAGGAATTGGTCCATGATGGCATGTATTAATTGATCCACAAAAATTATCATGCAAGATTTAACATATTAAAAGTAAGAGAAATAATTGTAAATACAAAGCAATGTTAATGGATAAAATTAATATATGTGTAGAAAAAATACAACGGTTCCATAATTGGCTCATTTAAATGTATTTTCAATGTCAAGTATAATCTTTATACATTAAAATTTCAATAAAATTGAAACAAGGTCAAACACATTGAAAGGTTCCTCAATTTGGCACCATCTTTAACTTTGACACCTCAAGTAGACATTGTTTACTTTAGACACCTCAATTAGCATACGGGTATGTCATCTTGACACTTTTTTGACAATTAACAAAACAAATAAAGAGAGTGTATTACACTCCCCGATGACGTGACAACAACAAATTAAATAATCACACATGAAATTTTAATTATTTTTAAAGAAAACTATTATACAGTCTTTTAACACCACACATCCCCCCCTTCCCCCTCCCTACTTATCCATTCTTCTTCTCCATTCTTCTTTTTGTGTTGAAATAATCCCACCTCACCCCCACTTTTTTTTCCTTTTGAATTTCATCAACTTTTGATTCTTTCTACTTGTTGTAGGTTTAAATTCTTTTAAATTTTAAATTAATAATTTTCTTCGCAAAATTTGATATTGGATGAAGTTAAAATGGTGAAATTAGTGATGGTCTCATGATTTTTGACGATGACTATAAAAATTGAGTGAAGGTAAGTTTGACGGTGATATTGAATTCAATTGAAAGTGTATTTTTTGGGTGATATTAGAATTTAGCAAGGAGAAGAGTTTGAAAGTGTATTTTTGGGTGATATTACGACGAGGATGATATGATTCTTCGAAAGAGTATTTTTCCATTTTATTCTTTCGTATTCTTCTAAAAATTTTCAAAATTAGTATGTGATATTTTTTTTCTTTTATGTGTTTTTAATTCTAAAATTATTGGTGGTAGTTTGGTGGATGGGGATGATGTTGGAAAATGGAGTTGATGGACGGAGAAGAAGAAGGTTTAAAAAAATTTACAAAAGAAAAAAGCTTAACAATGGTAATTACTGGTGGTGGAAGGTGGAGTTGGTGGAACAAGAAAGAGAGAAGATGAAGAAGGTAAAAAAATACAAAATTCATAAATAAAGCTTCTCACGCACCTTTAGTATAGTGTAACACAATGTGTTGTGTAAGCAAAAGGTGTCAAAATGACACACTTGAATACTTGTTTAGGTGTTTAAAATGAACAATGATTCGTTGAGATGCCAAAATAAAAGTTCGTGCCAAGTTTAGGAGGTTGTCGATGTGTTTGGCCTTGAAATAATTTATATGTCTGAAACCATATAATTTAAAGAAAAATAATGAATTCAATCTATAAACTCTATAGGCTGAATTAATAAAGTTTAAATATTGGATTTGCTTAGCTAGCAAGGTTTGAAATCGAAGGAACATGCCAAATAGGAAACTCATTTCTCACTAAACTGCATAAATTTGTTGGGGGAAACAAAATAATCCCACCCAGGATAATATCCACACAAAATGGCAATAACAAGAGAGTAACAATGACACCACATATTATAACAAGGTAAATAAAATATCCAATGGAGTAATACAATAATTCTGATTACAACTTGATAGTGTCAAATGACTACTACTCTTATAAAAGAAACAACACTCTTTTATCTCACACAACTCACTTTAATATTACTCCGATACTATTTTCTCACAGACTATAGAATATTTGTGGGTTACTCTCTTTTCTCTCTATTGCTCTCTCTGTTTAGTGTGTTTTGGAATGAAGGTGAATTTATCTATTTATAGATGAACATCCAAGCTTTAAACAATCAAACACCATGTCACAACACAAAATTACAAATTCATGTTACATACTAATCTTTCAGATTCATATCACCACATTAAGCATGTTGCAACACTAATTTTATTTTGGATTCCACAAATCTCTCCCTTAATTTTAATTTTTCTTCTTGATTTCAAGACTTGATCTTAATCTCTAAAAGTCTTCAAACTTGAGTGGCTTTGTGAAAATATCTGCAATTTGATCATGAGATTTCACATACTTGAGTTCTACCTCCTTCTTGGCAATGCATTCTCTGCTGAAGTGATACCTTGTATCTATGTGCTTACTTCGATCACGATATATTGGATTCTTGGAAAGATCCTATGTTGACTTGTTATCAACACAAATCATTTTGGCTTTAGTCTGTGGTAAGGTAAGCTCCTTCATAATCTTCTCAACCAAATGGCATGACACGTACATGACGTTGTTACCATATATTCAGCTTCATATGTTCAGAGAGTAACAATGGATTTTTTCTTTGAGCTCAAAGAAACAACACAATCACCCAAGAAAAACACAGAACCTGATGTGTTTTTCCTATCATACATATCTCCCGCATAATCGTTGTAATACCTCACAAAATTCTAGCTCAATTAAACTTACTAGTGCATGTTAAGGAGGGACAAGGCTTATAAAATTTCACTAAGTGTTAGGACTTAGTCATTTCTAAAGCTCCTAAACTTTGATAATTTTATTTTTGACCCTCTCAACCTTGGAATGTCAATTTCTAAGTTGTTTCATGATTGAAGTTGTCAATAGTACATCTCGGGTGAGTTTTGGATTTTTTGGATGAGGTTTGGGGCATGTTTGGATGACCAAAATAGAGAGACTCCATGATATAGTCGCGATGCATCGGTAATTGCATCAAGAGTAGCAACGTGTCATGCCACCTATCGCGTCATGTGAGCAACACGATGCGCCACTTATCTCATCGAGTGCCAGTTCTTCTTATTAAATTATGGGTCCATGGGGGTATTTGAGTCATTTACCCTTCCCTAAATTCGTCCTTAAGAAAAGATTTCATCCCTAATGAGCATTAGTTACATCTTTATTCACTTTTACTCTCCAAGAAAACCCTAACCTCCTCTCAAGAACACCAAAACTCTATTACTCCTTCTTTAAGAAAGTAAATAATCTAAGTTTCCAAGTCTAAGAACTTCAAGAAGAAGCCTTCAAGAACATTTTTAGGAGTTCAAAGTCAAGTTTCTACATCAATTACTCCTAAAAAGGTATGTGGGGGTTATGAACAAGGATACTCCTTTCATCCTTGTGCCTAAAATTAGTTTTAAAAGTTAAATTTACATGATTTGTTATCTACGGTTCATACCTAAATATCATTGTTTGAAGTTTATTATGTTACCAAGTGATTTAAGTGTTGAATTGCATAACTACTTTCACCTATTTATGCTTGTGAATTGATTTCTTAAGTTGAGAATTGAATTTCATTATCTTGACTAGAATTGTTAAAGTATTTCAAGATTATTATTACTGAGCATAAAGTTTGTTATAAACTGACATGAGTTTAAAGCATAGGTCTTTGAGCCCTAAGTTTAAGTCTTGAGATTTCAAGAAGACTATGTTTCAAGAAACCTTTGATAAGCATGTATTCAGACTTTTAAGCAAGACTGATCTCTTAATCCTTAGCTAAGATATGGAATCCACACATTTTAGTTTTAATCGCAGTTAAAACAAATAGATGCATAACTAGTTTTCATTATAAACCCTTATGCTATTATTTTAAGATGGATTTCCTACAGAATGAGCATATAAGTAAGGGAGTAGTATTTAGCATCGAGTTAGGTACGTGTCCTAGTTCACATGCCCCAGAACTTTGAGCCAATGTAGGTTTAGATTCTTCCCATTTATATGGATGTAGAAACAGAGTGTGATCACTTAGCTCAGGTCCTACTCCGTGGAAAGAGTTTGACATGTCTCTCCAACGTGAGCTTTTCCCCACATGGGAAAAAGATGTTGGACACCATGATAGCTTACATGGTGTATGTCGGCTAGAAGAAACTCTCTAAAATAGAATAAAAGGACAACTTTTAAAAACTAAGTGTAAAGGCTCACAATATTATTCAGATATGGTTTTACATAAGATATTAGTTGTGAAATTTCAGTTTTCAGTTTACGTATGATAAAGGTGAGTCTTTTACACTTAGCCTCCATGATTTGAAAATACCCTCAACTTTAGTCCTACTTATTCCACTAATAGAAAGAATAAAAGTATAGTTTTCTTTTAGAACAAAGTGTGATGGCTCACAAAGATTGTCTTTATGCTTTATTACATATTGGGTATATTTTTCAACTTTTGACTTATTCAAGCTAAGGTGAGTCATTTGCACTTAGCATGCACTCTTTATAAGTTATATGCATATCTAGTTATTGTTTTTACTTATGCATTCACCCCCACATACTCAGTACATTCCAAAAGTACTGATCCATATATATGTCTGTGTGCTACATTGTCTTATTATGTAAGTTCTGGTGCTCAGTTCCAGCAGAGTGATTGACCGCGAGAATCCCTACCTACATCCCGATAATTGGTGAGTCCTCATAGTTTGAGTACCCCCTTATTCAGATTTCCAGCTTTATGAACTACTTTAATCATTTGCTTTTAGTTTAGTTTGAGTCAGCTGGGAACCTTGTCCAGTGGATCTCTAGTTAGTAGTAGTAGAGGCTTGTCCGACTGTTTATCCTGTTTTAGATTTAAAGTGTTGAGTGACCAGATTTTAAGGTTAAATACTTTCAATTCAGACAGTAATTCAGCATTTCAGTATTCTGTATGCCTAGTTCATCTTTATTATGATTTTCAGAATTTGTAGAAGTCTTAAAGGGTTAGCTTGGGACTACTCGTAGTCTCGAGCACCGTGTTATGCTCGGGGTACCTTTCTGGGGCGTTAAACTCGCTATCACAAAATCCCACAAGGTTAAATTATCAACAAAAGAATAAAATAGTATAAAATCTATCATACCTTTTAGGTAATGAAGAATTCTTGTAGCAACCTTCTAGTAAGTGGAGGTAGGAGCTTCCATGACATGACTTACTACGCCAACTACAAAAAATATATCTGGTCTCGTATAGGTCAAGTACCTTAGACTTCCCATGAGACTTTTGAAAAGAGTGGAGTCCACTTTTTCACTATTTTCAAACTTTGATAATTTTGTTCCACTTTCCATTGGGGTGTTCACAAGATTGCAATCAAATATGTTGAATTTCTTCAAAATCTTTTTTGTATAGCTTTCTTGGAATATGAAGATGCTTTCTTTTATTTGCTTAACTTCTAGGCCTAAGTAATATGACATGAGACCTATGTCTATCATCTCAAATTTAAGGGACATAGTTTTCTTGAAAGCTTCAAACAAACATGGGTTATTACTCATCAGAATAATATCACCAACATAAAGACAAACAATCAAAACATCTCTCTTAGTATTAACTTTAATTTAAAGAGCATATTCACAGAGACAATATGTAAATTCACTACCTTGAAAATACATGTCAATGCGACTATACTACGCTTGTGGAACTTGCTTCAATCCATATAAAGCTTTTTTCAATTTCAACACTTTATCTTCGTGATTCTTGACCACAAAGTCCAATGGTTATTCAACATAGACTTCCTATTCAAGATGTCCATTCAAAAATGCCGACTTGACATCTAGTTGATAGATTTTCCACTTTATTTGTGCCGCCAAAGAGATCAACAAACGTATCGTCTCTAAGAGGGCAACAAGTGCATGAACTTCTTCATAGTCAATGCCATGTCTTTACTTGTAGCCTTTAGCTACAAGTCTTGCCTTGTATCTCTCTACCTTTTGATGAGCATTCTTCTTTGCCTTGTATACCCATTTGACTCCAATTTCTTGATGATCTTTAGGAAGTGTTATTAACTCCCAAGTATTGTTCTTATTTATCGATTAAATTTCTTTTTCTATGGCTTGTCTCCACCTTTTTTCTGTAATAGCTTTATCAAAATTCATTAGTTCACTGTCATCATACAAACAATATAAAAATTCAAAATTAGTAACTTCTTTTGTGTCATCATAAAGTTCTTGGATGCTCCTTATCCTCTGTGGCCTTTTAATTGAACTTTGATCTTGAGTAGAAGGAGATGCAACATTTTCTGGTGAAGGAGGTAGGGTTTCATCCTGTGCAGGTGTCATGGAATCCTACTCTTCTTCATTTTCAAAGTATGGAAGAAAATCATATGTTCTTTCTTCCTAAGACTCCTGGCCTTCCTAATTCCATGACGTTTCTTCATCAAATTTAACATCACAACTGACCACCATTTTGTTATTACTTTGATTGTATAACTTGTACTCTTTTGAACTAGTGCCATAGCCTATAAATGCATATCTGATGATTCGATCATCAAATTTAGCTCTCCCTTAATTCCCAAAGATTCTCAAGTGCTTGACACTTGGCTTTCTTCCGCTCCATGCTTCTTAAGGTGTTTGATTGCAATCCCCCGGGAGTACAACTTAGATGCTACACGGTGCCTACAGCCCTGAAGGACTACAATCTAACCCATGTTGGTACCTACTATGAGCACTGAATAATACAGCAAAGAACATGTGTGGAAAACAAAGCTGAATATGCCATAAGGTTGTAAGATATATCAAACATTTATGAATTATAAGTCTAAAAATAGCTAACTAAAAATAATAATATAAAGACTGTCAATAACAACTGATAACTAAATGACTGACTGAAAGTATCCGAAAGCCTCTACTAACTGACTATGGAGTTGATGGGATAAGTCCCCAACTAACTTCGATTGACTACTGAATTGAACATACTAAAGTAAACATAACGTCCTCAAAACATGAGGACTCACTACTGTTGCTACTGTGGGTAAGCTGGGAGGTCTAGGTGTAGTCAGGAACCTGAGAGTCCGAACCTATGATATGAGACATCATAACGTAAGAAAACGAGTATGTGGTCAGTACTTTGAATGTACTGGTATGCTAAATGGGGTTGGTCTGTTAGGCATGGGTTCATGTGCATGAGCAATAGCTGACTGTATAAGTAGCATAAGGTACTAAGTAAGAATGCATGAAATCTCTAAAGACTAATAATGTACGACTAAGCGTAAAATATATTCTGACATAATCTATAAATTGAAACACTGAATACCGATAACTAGATAGATGATATCTGTATGTTGTGATCAAATAAAAATGAATCTAATTACTGAACTGAATACTGGATCGAGACTATGGGAGCTATTATCTAATCGACATACCCCAATATGCTAATTGGGGTCTAACCTGTGACCCCAGTTGGAAGGGTATCAATACCGTTCCACGGGTACTAATACTGGCTGTGTAGATCCACTAAAGTAGTATCCCAAAGGACTAAGGGTGTCAAGCCTAAACTGACGGGTGACCCCTGAGAGGTAGTCAAGCCTAGACTGATGGGTGACTCCTTGTATCCTATGTTGTCTACGTAGTTCTGGAACACATAGACCGCTACTAATAACTCTGCCTAACTGGCGGGAAAGCCGCCATCCCTACATTCGCTTGATGCTAAATCCTACTCCCGACTGAAAGACACTGAATACTGGACTAACTATGTTTAACTAGTGATAGTAACTGGTTGAACTGATAATGCTTATAACTATTCTGAAATCATTCTGTAGACACTGAAAACCAGGTAACTAACTAAATTTTGGGATTCAAACCCCCAGGACTCAATAGCAATAATAGTAAGTTCATACTAAAACTTTGAGGACATAATATGTAAGCATTTACTCAAAACCTTATTCTTATAGGCATTCTATCAAACATTTGCAATTCATGGCTTAAACTAAGTATGGGAAATAGTTTTAAAACCAGTAGTAATAGTATGATTTTAATTCTAAAATCACCAAATAAGGCTTAATTCAGCGAACAACACCATTCAAACGTGTGGGATTTAATAACAACAACAATTTCATGTAAACATAGTATAGAATCGCAATTCATAGAAATTCATGGTTAAAAACATAATAATCATGTAAATATCAAAACTTTGAATTTGAAGGTGGGTTCTTAGACTCCATGGGTGATAAGGGTCTATGGATGAACATCTAACATACCTTAATTGAAGAATTTGTGAAGGTTCTTAGTGGATTTCTTGAGAATTAAACTTGAATTTTAAAAGGCTAGGGTTTGATCTTGAGAGAGGATTTGTTTCTTTAGGAGAAATTTTGGCTAATGAGTCATATAATGCTATTTTGGGCTTTAATTCCATGTTCTGGATGAATTTTGGGTGATGGAAAATAACTGAACATCCCCTTGAGGATTTAATCCCATAACTGGACTGCGAATTTGAGCTTCATCGCAACGCGGTGACAGTCTCACTTCTATACCCACCGTGACTCGGTCTAATCATGGTGGGTTACCGGATTTTGACACTTGCTGATCTGTCCTTCACCGCGATGCGGTGAGGCTCCCATCGCTATTTTTGTCGCAATGCGGTGGAATCGTAGTGACTCACTGGAAATAACCATTGCCTTTTTGGTCTTCACCGCGATGCGGTGGACCTTTCATCGCTATACTCACCATGACGCGGTTTAATCGTGGTGTGCTGCTATTTTGGGATTTCAAACGTGGTCCAAATCTTGTTTGAAAAATCCAAAACTTACTTGAGACCTGCTATCGACCACCCTGATCATAAATTAATCTTGAAATCAACATGCTAAGGCCGGGAAGGTCGGTATTAAAATTATCGAAGTTTAAGAGGCATTGAAATGACTAAATCTTAATCACTTAGTGAAATTCTCTAAGTCATGAACCCCTTAATCATGCAAGGGAAAGCTAAATCTAGTAGAATTGTATGGGGTATTACAATATCTCCCCCTTGGGCAAATTCGTCCTCGAATGAGACTGATTTAGCTGAGAGTATTGAAGAATCTGAGATCATATACTGAATATGCATGATTGGGAACATGAGAACATAACTGGGTCTGAAATATGATACATAAACTAACTATCATGAACTAAACTGATTTTCTTGAATACATAGAATGACATGAGAATGGTTACAAGGCTGAGATTGAAACTAGAGAGTCAACTTATGAGTACCCATTACTTCAAGCTGGATCTTGTTACATGAAGAGAAGATGGAAGGTTTAGGACATGAAAGCTTGGGGGATTATATTATATCTCTCCCTTGGGATATTATGTCCCCTAAAAGGCATTGACATGGCTAAAATACTGAGGAAAGACTAAGATGATACACGAGACACTTACGAATTGAATCATGACTGAATATCTGAAATCAAAAACTCATGCCTAATGCATGAACTGAAATGAAGTTACGACTTACATGGTCGTGAAGGAATTTCCTACTGAATAGGAGATATGAAAACCATAGGAACTTATCTGCCTGACTGCTAAACCAAATTACTGGCTATACAACTAACTCATACTAAAAGCTTATACTTAACTGGAGTATTTCTTCGACACTCTTTCTATGAAGTTTTAATGACTTCAGGTAGGAAAGAATATTGGCATGGTTTGAGTAAAACATTTTAATAAGAAATCACAACATGGCTAAAATTCTGTAATATGGTACACAGGACTATAAAACATTAGCTAGGATAGACTTACAAAGCCTTATGCACTGCAACTACTAACTTACAATCTTAGCCACACTTTTCAACCACTCCCTCAACTATACTTTCTACTTAAACATTGCACTTTACTTGAGGCTACTGAAAATATTCACTGGGCACTGATAACTTTACCTACTGAGGTCTGAGCTGGACTGAATTCTCCCACTGTGTTCAAGCCTACTCAAATCTATAAAATTCACACATAACACTGTAATACTAGTCTGAGTCATGAATTCAATACACTCTACATTTTCATGACTTCTGATTACCTCTTCAACAACTAAATACAACTTCTTACTAGTCATTCACTAACATGTAATGCATTTATCCACTTACACACCAATATGACATTCAAGTCTGTCTTCATAAATACAGCCTCATGTAAAACAAGCATGCAACAATCTTTCCTTAACATAAAACATTTACTTTCTCACATCTAAACAAATTACTCATCATCACCATCCTTTCATAAGTGAAGGTTACTGAAAAGTTAGAACATGAGATCCTAATGCATGGAAGAAATACCATGCATAACTTGGACACTTAACTGGGGCCTTAGGAACAGATTATAAATGACATGAATTCCTTAGACAGGTCTAAACTGAGGACGTACATGACACAAATCTAAATTTTGCTGATCATTAAGAGTTTAGCATGAGTCATGGAAACTGAGCATACTGTAAAACATGAATACATGAGTCATGAACTATATGACCTGAGTTTGGAGTTTCTGAATTCATGGAACATGATTCATACTGCTGGGTGAACTGGAACTCCTCACACTAGGGACTGGGAGAGTACATGATTTTCTCTAATGTTCACGAATATGAGCTATGATCATAGAGCTGACATTAAGGCATGAGTAGATATCGTGATAACTAAAGTACAAATACTAAAATAAGCATGGGTCGGGCATCTTCTTCCCTAGTGTTGTTCTATAACACCCTGGCATCACTACTAGAATATGAGAGCCTGACTTGGTCACTTTTTCCATCAACTCCCCCTTAGCTTAAAGCCGTCATTCTAAGTCTTGGAACCACTTAATCAATATCTCTAAACTGAACTACCACCACCTTACTCTAGAATCTAAGGTATAATAATACGCATAATTGGTAAACTCACCCTAAATGACTATGCCCGATAATGTAAAACTTACTACTGATACTTCCTTCTGATATACAATTCTTAGTTTTCTATATCCCTAACATTAATCATACAATAATTGAAACACTGACTAAATTAGAATTTTCAACTCTTTTTTCTATTAGCTCAACCTTCCAAAATTCAAATTTAGATTCTAACATATAATATGGATATCCCCAAATCTTTAATAACTATATTACTTTCACCATAGCCTACAAATATCATATCAACAATATATGTTTTGAATCAACAAACCTAATTTCTTGCATACATTATTTAAAGCCTACTAATTCACATTTCATACAACTAGTCCCATGGAATATATAATCTGCACAATCTGCATAACACTATCCCAACTCTACTAATGCTGCTAAACTCTTGAGTTTATGCTTCTAATTCTAGATTATACGCTTTCATAGGATTTTGAGAAGGGACCAGAAACTCATCTAACCCCTAAGCACTGAGGTACTCCCCTCCCTCTGATGACTGGTTTATTAGGAAACTAAAACTGGATGACTCTATTTTTAAGATCAACTAAAGTGGCTTTCTGGGATACTGTAACCGAGAAATTTTTGTATACCCGCCGGGCTATGATAGACTTACCCACTGGGGTAGATACTGAGAAAGGCACTATTAAAGTTTTGAGACTGAATTTGAAATTGACAGCTATATAAGGGGCTACAAAAGAAAGTGAAGCCCCGGGATCTAACAAAGCATAAACATGAAGATGAAAGACTTGTAACATACCCATAACTATATTAGGAGAACTTTTCTAATCATGTTGGGACTAGAGTAGATAAAGTCTGTTCTGGCACTGACCACGGGTTACACTAGAAGTAGGTCTTGCTGAGATGAGCAACCGAATAGAACTGAAATATGACTATCCTCACTCTACGGACCAACCTTAGGACATTCTCTGACTCTGTGGCCTGACTCGCCATATCTAAAACATGTATCACTTCCTGCTTTACACAAACCCTTATGATTCTTACCACAGTCTCTGCAAAGCAGATTAGTACGAACACCCTTCCCACTATCTTATGACTTAGAGCCAGGTGCTCTATTTCGACTACCATTCTTAAACTTAGGCACTGACACACTAGCTGAAGGTGGATCTAGGGCTGAGAATTTCTGACAAAATTGGGAGCGGTTACTACCCCATGACCTTAGCTTAAAACTACTTGTTCTGGCCCTCTTATTCTTTCTTTCTTTCCTCCTATGCTCCCCCTCACTCTACTGAGCATGGATCAAAAAATAAGATAGGACAATAGCCTACCGATTATTCTGAGCAACTACTAAACAAGCTAAGGTAGTGAAAGCAACTCTGAATTTGGCGTGAGAAATATGCTCATTTAGGGGGTCTTCCTGAACAGGTGGAGGTGCAGACTGATTCCCATTTCCTCATCCATTGTTCTTTCTGGGAGGAATTTTCTGTAAACAAAAAGACAGATGAGTTAGGAAGAGATTTTTAAAGAGAGATCATGCTTTTTCGCAAGACATGAACATTAAAAGAAGGGAAACTTTTCCTAAAATGTCTTTTAGCCTCTTGTCCATAAGTTTGTCACACTTTACACCCATGTATATGACTCTTTTTTATGAGACTTTCAGACTCCTTAGGACACTTTAAAACGTTAGGCTTTGATACCAAGTTTGTAATGCCACGGGAGTACACCTTGGATGTCACACGATGCCTACAGCTTTGAAGGACCATAAGCTGACCCATGCTAGTACCTGCTGTGAGCACTGAATAACATAGTAAAGAACATGTGTGGAAAATAAAGCTGAATATGCCATAAGTTTTCAAGACATATAAAATATTTATGAATCATAAGTCTAAAAATAGTTGTCTGAAAATAATAATATAAAGACTGTCAATAAAAACTGATAACTGAAGGACTGACTGAAAGTGTTCGAAAGCCTCTACTAACTAACTGTGGAGTTTATGGGATAAGTCCCCAACTAACTTTGACTGACTGCTAAACTGAACATACTAAAGTAAACATAACGGTCCTCAAAACATAAGAACTTACCACTACTGCTGCTGCGGGTATGCTGAGAGGTATAGGTGCGATCAGGAACTTAAGCATCTGAACCTATGATATGAGACATCATAGTGCAAGAAAATGAGTATATGATTAGTACTTTGAATGTACTAGTATGCTAAGTGGGGTTGGGCTATTATGTATGAGCAATAGCTGACTGTATGAGTAGCATGAAGTACTGAGTAAGAATGCATGGAATCTGTAAAGACTGATAATGTACGACCAAGCATTAATAATGTTCTGACAAAATCTGTAAACTAAAGTACTGAATACTGATAACTAGATAGATGATATTTGTATGCTATGATCAAATAAAACTGAATCTGATTGCTAAACTGAATACCGAATCGAGACTGTGGGAGCTATCATCTAACCGACATGCCCTAAAATAAGCTAATTGGGGTCCAATCTGTGACCCCAGTTGGAAGGGTGCCAATACTGAGCCATGGGTACTAACATTGGCTGTGTAGATCCACTAAAGTAATGTCCCAGAGGATTAAGGGTATCAAGCCTAAACTGACGGGTGACCCCTGAGAGGTAGTCAAGCCTATACTGATGGGTGAATCCTCTAATCCTATGCTGGCTACATAGTTCTGGAATACAGGAACTGCTACTAACGACTTTGCCTAACTGACGGGGAAGCTTCCATACCTCCATTCGCTCGGTGCTAAAACCTACTCCTAACTGAAAGACATTGAATACTGGATTGACTATGATTAACTATTGATAGTAACTGGTTGAACTAATAATGCTTATAACTATTATAAAACCATTTTGTAGACACTAAAAACTAGGTAAACAGCTAAATTTTGAGTTTTCAAATCCCCAGGATTCAATAGCAATAATAGTAAGTTCATACCAAAAATTTGAGGACATGACATGTAAGCATTTATTCAAAAACTCATTCTTGCAGGCATTCCATCAAACACTTGCTATTCGTGGCTTAAACTAATCATGGGAACTAATTTTAAAACTGGTAGTAATAGCATGATTTCAATTCTAAAATCACTAACTAAGGATTAATTCAGCGAACAACACCATTCAAATGCGTGGGATTTAATAATAACAACAACTTCATGTAAACATAGTATAGAATCCCAATTCATAGAAATTCATGGTTAAAAACATAATAATCATGTAAAAATCAAAACTTTGAATTTGAAAGTGGGTTCTTGGACTCCATGGGTGACAAGGGTCCATGGATGAACATCTAACATACCTTAATTGAAGAATTTGTGAAGGTTCTTGGTGGATTTCTTGAGAATTGAACTTGAATTTTGAAAGGCTAGGATTTGCTCTTGAGAGAGAATTTATTTCTTGGGGAGAAATTTTGGCTAATGAGGTATATAATGCTCTTTTGGGCTTTAATTTCATGTTTTGGACGGATTTAGGGTGATGAAAAAAGACCGAACTATCCCTTGGGGATTTAATCCCATAACTGAAATGCCGATTAGAACTTCACCGCGACGCGGTGACAGTCTCACCACTATACCCACTGCAACGCGGTCTAATCACGATGGGTTAATGGATTTTGGCACTTGCTGATCTGGCCTCCCCCGCGACGTGGTGAAATTATGGTGACTCACTAGAAATGACCACTATTTTTTTTGCCTTCACCGCGATGCGATGAACCTTCTATCGCTATACTCACCGCGACATGGCCCAATCGTGGTGAATTGTTGTTTTGGGATTTCAAACGCGGTCCAAATCTTGTTCAAAAAATATGAAACTTACTCGAGACCTACTATCGACTACCCCGATGATGAATTAATCTAGAAATCAAGGCTAGAAAGGTCGGTATTAAAATTATCGAAGTTTAAGAGGCCTTGAAACGACTGAATCTTAACCACTTAGTGAAATCCTCTATGTCATGAACCCCTTAATTATGCAAGGGGGAGTTGAAACTAGTTCAAATTGTACGGGGTATTACATTAATCTTTCACATATTTTGTTGGAGACCTGTTGCTTAAATAAAATGCACAAGAAACAACCTCCGTCCAAAATTCTTTTGGCATATTTTTAGCTTTCAAGATATATCTTGCCATATTAATAATTATTCAATTCTTTATTTCTGCAACTCCATTTTGTTGGGGCGAATAAGGTGCCATTAGAGGAAGACAAATTCCATGAGACTGACCAAAGTCATTAAATTCTTTTGAAGTGAATTCACCTTCTCTATTGTACCTTAAGGCTTTTATTTCATAGCCGCTCTCTTTTTCTACAAGTGCTTTGAAATTTTTAAAAGCAACAAAAGCTTCTAATTTTTACTTCAAGAAATATACCCAAGTCCTTCTACTGAAATCATCAATAAAAGTAAGAAGTATTTACTTTTACCGAAAGAAGGTGGATCGATTAGACCACACATATCGATGTGAACAAGCTTAAGTGGATTAGTTGCTTTTGAGGTGGTTTCCTTCGGAAAACTCCTCCTTGCATGTTTTTCGAGAAAAGAAGTCTCACACAACTGATTGAGCTAAATGATTGATGGAATTTCATCAACCATGTTCTTGTCTCCTATTAATTTGAGAGCTTCAAAATTCAAATGTCCAAATTGCATGTGCCAACACATGACTCATCTTACATATTAGCCTTCAAACACTTTGCATTAATGGTGTTAATATTCAAAGAAAATAATCTATTATTTTCTATTTGCACTTTGGCAATTAAATTATTACTTGAATCTCTAAGTCAAAGATGCATATTTTTCATATGAATATCATATCCTTTTTTAAGAAGTTAGCCCAAACTCAAAATATTATTTTTTAATTTTGGCACATAGTAAACCTCATTGATCAATTTCTGATCACCATTTTTACAGGATATCAAAATCGTACCTATTCCTTCAATTTAAATCTTTGAGGTATCTCCAAAAGACACATTACCTATCGTCGTCTTCTTAATCTCCACAAACTTGTCTTCATATCCACACATATGATTGCTTGATCCATTATCAAGGTACTATGAACTATAATCATCTGTATCATGTTCTGTGAGTGCTATTAACAATATTGACTCATATTTTTCTTTGTTGTTGTCAATAAGGTTAGCTTTTTCTTCAACATTACTACGACATTCCCAAGAGTAATGTCCAAATTTATGATAGTTGTAGCATTCAATTTTAGATTTGTCATGCCTCATTTCATTAGTACCTTGATAAGCTCTACGTCCTCTTCCTCCTCGTTGTCCATGACCACGACCTTTGAATGTTTAGTGGTTTTTATCTTCATTGTTGAATTTGTTGTAACTCCTTCCTCTTCCACGACATCAATGAAAGCCACGGCCTCGCCATTGTCCATTTCCTGTGTAACTTTTTTCAGCTCTAAAATTTTTGACAGATGCTTAAGTTTTAAGAAGTTGCTCCAATGGCTCTTTTTTTCTTTTTTTTATTTTTTCTTCGTGGGCTTGTAAAGAACCTTCCAATTGCTTTACTATCATAGAGTCTAAATCCTTAGACTCCACAATAGAACACACCACATAATCAAATTTAGGTGTTAAAGAGCGAAGGATCTTTTCTACCACACGCAAATCATCTACTTCCTCCCCGTACCTTCTTAATAGATTTACAACAACCAGCACTCTTAAACAAAAATCCAAAATGGATTTGAATTCTTTCATTTTTTAAACTTCAAAATCAGCCCTTAGAGTCTGAGGTTTTACCTTCTTCACCTTATCAATTCCTTGGAGAATTTTGTAAAATATCTCAAGCTTCTTTCGAGGTGGTTGCATCAGTCACCTTCTCAAACATGCCATCATCCAGACATTGATGGATGAGAGTGATGGTCTGTTGATCTTTCTTTCTTGTCTTAATCAAGACATCTTTTTCATTTTGAGACAGAGTCTTGTCATTGTTATACCCTTTGTCTCCAATGTCCCAAACATTTTGAGAACCAAGAATGACTTTCATTCCTAGGAAGCATTTTTCATAATTTTCTTTTGTAAGGCGAGGGTACTGAAAAGATAGTGGACTATTATTTGTCATGGCTATAATACCACGTTATTAGGAAAAACAAAATAATCCCACTCAGGATAATATCCACACAAAATGTCAATAACAAGAGAGTAACAACGACACCAAATATTATAATGGGATAAATAAAATACCCACTGGAGTAATACAATAATTCTGATTACAACTTGGTAGTGTCAAATGACTACTACTCTAATAAAAGAAACAACACTCCTTTATTTCACACAACCCACTTTAATATTACTCCCACACTATTTTCTCATAGATTATAGAATATCTGTGGATTACTCTCTTTTCTCTTTATTGCTCTCTCTGTTTGGTATGTTTTGGAATGATGGTGAATTCATCTATTTATAGATGAACGTTCAAGCTTTAAACAATCAAACACCATGTAACAACACTAAATTATAAATTTAAGTTACAACACTAATCTTTCAGATTCATGTCACCACATTGAGCATATTGAAACACTAATTTTATTTTGAATTCCACAAAATTGTCTCAAAATTCGAAAAGAGATACTACTTTATTTACATGTCCATAAGGGCATGCATGCCACAAAAGATACGCAGAAAGACACTAATCTCGTTCTCCCTATCCAAATGATTATAACAATAATGATAATGTGGAGCAACTTTCTTCTGACAGATAATTTTGTAAGTTGCCTAAGTTTAAAGACATAATTTGAGCTACGTATACGCAATCCGTAAAAGTTCATCATAAGCTTATATACAACTGAACTCGAGAAGGGATCTGTTGTGATTTTTGTATTAAAAGTATTTTTATGTTGAAATTGTTAGATAAATTTGTAATATATCTGCAAAGGAATTATCTCATGATAGAAGGAAAATGAGTTTGACCGCTTTAATATTTTCAGATTTTAATTAAAACTTGAATTTAAATTGATTCAGAATAGTTTCTTTTTTGACTCTATAAATTAGGCCTGCCTTCATGAAGGGGCTAAGAAAAATCTACCAGGTATAACACAGGCTTTGTTATATTCTTTGTTATACAGAGAGAATATCTTTTTAAAGAAAGTAGATTTTTCACGCCTTAAAGCCTTTTTTTTATTATTATTATATACATATTGTCCAACAGAAATAAGAGAGAAAAGTTAAAAGGGAAAAGGATAGACTGTCCAATCAATCGAAATTAATTTCACAAGAATAATCATGGAATTCAAATTTTATTTTTTAATCATTTTAATTTAATGGATTGTTTAATACAGTTTCTATATATATTCGATATAATTTCTATATATATTTTATACATATAAATATTCTATACAAAAATTATATAGCTTCAATGCACAATTTATATAATAATTGTACAGATTTTACACATTTTATACAATAATTATATAATTTTTATATATTTTCTATACATTTTTAATATATATTTTATACATATACATATTTAATAGAATTATACAATTTCTGTACATATATATTATATAGATACATATTCTATATAACAATTATATCGCTTTTATACAATTACATTTAATTATTATTTTTATAAAATAAAAGAAAAAGCAGTATATTTTTCAGTTTAAAAATTTATAGAAAAAAAAACTGAAATAATTTTAGAAAAGAGCTAAAGGCCAAGTTGGAAACTATATCAGTATTGTATATGGACTGTATCAATATGGTATATAAACTGTATCTGTACTACATGAGTCAAAATGACCCAAATTAGGAATGACTATAATGAGGAAATGAAATAGTGACTATTTTTTGACAAAATATCAAATTTAGGCTATTTATTTTTAAAATGACCATGTAATATATTTTTTCCAAGTTAAAAACTTTATAAAACGAGTTCAAAAATACAACTGTAAGTTAAATGTCTTTTTGAGTTAAAATTCAAGGGATTGGACCCAAAAGAAAAAAAAAGCTCAATGGGATTAAAACCGCTGAGCTCGAAAGCGTGGACCACCGGTAGTGGAATCCAGATTAGGGGTGGTCATATTTTGGTTTAAATCAAAAACTTTTAAAAATTTAATAGAAATTTAATTTTGGTTTTGATTTTTC
>NC_061117.1:32123661-32178651 GCF_002878395.1 Capsicum annuum | reverse complement strand
ATTGTGAATGTGAATTACTAAATATTATATATATATATATATATATATATAATATTTAGTAATTCACATTCACAATTAACATTTAACAGTAAATTCGCATATGCCGCAGGCTGTTTATGAATTGTTTTAGTGACTTAAATATTTTATGAACTATTTTGGTGACTTTGGACTGTTTTATGGACTATTTATGCAGAAATTGTTTCATGGACTATTTCTATGAGTTTTGTGTTGTTTCGTAGACTATTTATTCAAGGTTATATAATATGTAATGATTAATGACGTTATGTATTATGTTAATGGACTATTTTTATGAGTTTTGTGTTATTTTGTAGACTATTTATGCAAGGTTATATTAAATGTAATGATTAATGACGTTATGTGTTATGTTAAGCTTATGATTATTTCATTTTGTTTCATCCATGTTGAGTTATTTATAGCTATTTATATTTGAGAATGAAAATCAGGTTTGAAAAAAATAATTTTTTTAAAAAACACCATCAATTTTAAATGCTCAGTTATGAAAAGAGAGGCTAACTACTTTAATATTTCAAACAAAAATAAAAATTCGAAATAACAGAACCGAATTTGTAAAAATCGAACCAAATCAAATTTATTTTGATTTCATTACAAATGTCATTTTTATTAATCCAAAAACCGATAAATTAAATCGATATTAAACAATCAGATCAAATCGACCGAACACCCACCCCCAATCCAGATATCCAAGCCCATATGATTCCTTTTGCTAGAGTCTTCCGTCAACAATTTGTCAGTTTCAATAATTCAGACTTATTACTATAAATAAACTAAAGAAAATAGCAGTCAATAAAACCTGCAATCTGTTTCCTTAGTTTTTTTCTTAGTCAAGAAGACAAAAGGACAAATGAAATTTTAATAAATGAAGCCAAATTCAATTTATTGATTTTTATAATGACATGTCTTTAATGAGTGAGAGAGTGTTTACCCCTACGCCGCTAAGCATAAGTCTAACGAAAAAGGTTCAAAATTGGCTTTTAACTATATACGCCGAGGAGCATTTTTCATGTTAGAAAAGTGATTATTTTATGACCTTGTAGTGATAAAAGCAAGGAAACTATGCCCATAGTCAATAATCCGCAGTTAGTCTCTCTTTCACCTGGTCTAACTCTGCTAGTTCACAGCTCGAATTGTTTCAAATTCAAAATTAAACTTCTAATTTCTAACAAAGGGTAAAAGTTCTCCTCGTAGAGGAACAATTTTGGTCAATTTTGTTATTTGCTATGTTTTAGGACCGCATTCTTTTATTTATTTACGATAGTAAATTAGTTTCTGTTTTTTCCTCAAATAAATTCTTTATCTAGTCTTTAGGAGTTTGCTTATCTTTCACCAAATTTGTTGTCAATTTTTAGGCCGTCTTAGTTCTTTTATTATATATGTAAGACTCCTGCAATGCAATAAAATTAACACTTTCAACTTTTATTCAAAAAAAACTCTCTTTTTTCAAGCTCTTCATTGCTTTATTATTCTTATTCTTTCATCATTCATATGTCTTTTTTTGTTCTTTTTCTAGGATTTTACTCAACAACAATTGGTATCAGAGCTTCTTATTTTCTTGAGGGATCTATGTGTGTGCATAACTCTGTTCCAATGAATTTCATGGATGGAGAAGTAAGCTTTTTTTCACTGACACGATCAACTTTTATTGGAGAAAGTTATCAGATATGGGCAGTCAGAATGCAGACAACTCTCGAAGCTTTGGATCATTAGGAGGTTGTAGAAGATGATAACGAGATTGATCCCTTACTAAACAATCTCACCATGACGCAGATCAAAAATCACAAGTTGAGGAAAACTCAGAAATCAAAGGAAAAGACATGCTTGCTTACTGCAGTTTCATCCACCATCTTACTCGTATCATGTCCCTGAAGTCAGCAAAAGAGGTATGATATTATCTCAAGACTGAGTATGAAAGAGATGAAAGGATTCGAGGGATGCAAGTGTTGAATTTGGTATGTGAGTTAGATCTGCAGAGGATGAAGGAAAGTGAAACCATAAAAAAAACACTCAAACCAACTTCTTAATTGTTGGGTTCCATTTTTAACGATTCAAGAATCATTGAGAAAATCCTTGCAACGGTTGTAGTGCCCTATTTTTCTCGCGAAAAGAGAAATTCGACGTGACAATTCTTTTTAGGAATAGTTGAAAGAGAAGAGTCGCTACCTAATGAATTAAGGTGTGTTAGAATACCATTCAATTACGAACTTATTTTATTATTTAGTCTAGTTCATCAGAAATTGGGTAAGAGTTCAAATTACATCAAAAGGAAGGTGTTAGGCACCTTTCGAGGTCCACAAATGCGATTCCCGATCGAATTCATATATTATGTGGGGATTCTATGTGAAAAACAAAAATCACTTATTTTTTTCATAAACTTAATGTTGCTAAGTGATAACATAATAAATAAACAAGATATGCAACTTGATTATATTTAAATTACTAATTATCTAAGTGATTGATCATAAAAGAAAATAAATAAATAAATAAATAAATAAGTAAAATAAAAATCTATTATTATCTAATTAATACTAAACTAGGTGACAAAAGAAGTTAACATGCAAGTTTAATATAGTTAAAGTAAGTGAAAACGAAACTTGATTGTACTTAACACTATTTAAACAACTAAATTCATAAAATTATGTTATAACAAATAAATAAATTTAGGGAAAATCTCATTTGACATAATCAATATGAAATTAAGTGATAAAGTAGTTAAGCATGCAAATATTTTAATTAAAATAAGGACATGAAAAAATATAAAGGATATTAGATAATTGAGAAGAGATAATTGGATACGAATATGTAAAGAATGTGAAAATTGTTGACTCAAATTAACTAAACTACCCAAAATAAAAAATAAAAAAAGAGCATAGTAATAAAATTTAGTTAATAAAGGGAACCTTTTCAATTTGAATAAACGTTTTTGAAAAGAAAAATATTCGTCACTTTTATAGGGACGAAGCCACGATAACATTAATCGCATTCTTCAATTTAGCCACAATTTTAATTGGAGGTCGATCTTAAGTTAAAGTAATAATAGAATTTTAAAGACAAATGAAATTTTGAGTTTTAAAATATAAACACATAAGAATATTTACGTATAGATACACATCTCCATTTCTAAAATTTGGGTAAGTGAAACTCTAGGGGACACCTCGGCTTAATTTAAAACATAAGAATTAAATCTCGTAATTTCTTTTACTTTCCCACTAACTATAGGTTAGGGATAGTATTTATGTAATCAATTATTTTAAAAGACATTGCTCGATTCAAGTTATAACTAGGAAATTGAACAATGGTTTTTATAAAAAAAATTAGACAACTGAAGTTATGTTTTTAAAAGTTATTTGCATAAAAATAAAAGTAAAAGGTCGAGAATGAAAGATTAGAAAGGAGGCACACAACAAGTAGTTTTTCAATTCCCCTAAAAGGTCTCCAGAACTTTCACTATGTATATCAAATGTTTGTACAATAAATTATTACAGTCCAAAACTTAAAAAAATAGTCATCAACATATGAGCACATTAAATTGCTAACGGAGCCCTCACTTTCCCAGGCGACTCTGAACGCCAGCTGGAAGATACAAGATAAGAAGTAATAATAGAGATATGAAAAAGCAACAGAACTATCAGCTATGGAAAAATTACAAAAAATATTCAACATCTATAAAAGAGTAACCAAAGGAAATCGATTTTATATATAGATGATATACTATTATATACAAAGACCAAAGAAGAACATTTAAAATTATTAGAACAATTTACGGATATAATAGAAAAATTGGGAATAAGTTTAAGTGAAAAGAAAGCTGAAATTATGAAAAAATCAGATAGAATTTTTAGGAATACAAATAGATAAAAGTGGAAATAATAGTTATTAAGTGATAAGTATTTATTTTTAAGTAAAGTTACCACACCTATATATATTTTCTTACTTGGTTTACTAATCCTAAAAATGATTGTAATTTCTTTTTTGTATTTAATTCTTCTTTTGAATTTATTATTTTTTGTATTATATGTTGTTGCATTTTTACTCCATTTTTATCTATTTGTATTCCTAAAAATTCTATCTGATTTTTCATAATTTCATCTTTCTTTTCACTTAAACTTATTCCCGATTTTTCTATTATATCCGTAAATTATTCTAATAATTTTAAATGTTCTTCTTTGGTCTTTGTTATTTAAATAACACGGAAGTAGCATATATTTTTAAATTTAGATTAGATTTACTTGAGATTAATTTATATTGATTAATTATGAGAAGACCATTCAAAAACAGAGAAACTTTTAGAAAAATTAAAGAATCTTTAATTAGTAATTATTCAGAATATATAAGTCTAAATAAAACAAAAGAAAACCCACAAAGATTAGCCTACCTAATTACCTTAATATCTAGTATTGAAGCAAAATTAATAATCCATTTAAAATCTAGAAGAATGAGACACATACCACCTAATTATGATAAAATCAGATTTAGATACCCACCAAAATATTATAAATATGGTTTAAATGAATAAAGTACAAAAATACAAACAATTAAAACAAATTATTTCTAAAAAACATAAAAAATTAAAAATAAGAATAGAAAGACTACATTATAATATATTTGTCGGAGTTAGTAAAAACTCAATAAAAGCACCAAAAGATGAAATATCAAATTTAGAATCACAAATAGATAGTTTAGAATATATATATATATATATATATATATATATATATATATATATATATATCAACATGAACTATTTACAATAAAATGAACAAAGAAAAATTTATAATAGATGAAAAAATATATGAAAATCACGAAGGATTAAAAATAAAAATAGTATTTTTTAATCTAGGAAGAAGATATAAAAAAATAGGTGAACATTTATATTTAATGCTAGAAAAAAGAAGAATTAAAATTAAAAGATAAATTGACAGCTATGGTGAGAATAGAAAAAGAAAATGAAGAAATAGATAGAAAAAAGGAAATAGAAAAAATAAAACAACAAACTACAGAAAAAATACGAAAAATAGAAGAAACTAAAAATAGTAGGATTGCTGAATTAGAAAAAGAACTACAAATGCTAAAAGATCTGTATGAAAAAAGACAGAAAGAAAAAAAAGAAAAAGATAAAGAACAAAAATTATTAAATGAGATAAATCAATTAAAAGAAAAATTAGAAATAGACAATACAGAAATAGAAACCAAGGAATTAGAAATTAATATAATTGATGTTGAAGAAACAGATAATTAGGATTTGGAAGATAATGAAACATATACAGAAATCCTAACAAATACAAAAAATTTAGGAATCAATGAAAAATAAGAAGTAATTAATGAAGAAAACTTAAAAAATACAAACACGGAAATAAACACTCTTGATAAAAAAAAAATGAAAATATAATACCTAGAACATCAGAAATAAGAAAACCTACATATTATAAGAATAAGTTTAAAAGATATAATCTAAAGAATGAATATGACAAATGGACACCAAAACAAATAGTTAATAAAAATTATAACTTTTTAGACTTAGATTGTGTAATAGATACAGAAAAAACAATACAATTATGGATAGGATATATGACAAAACAATTATTAGATAATAATATAAACGTAACAGATGCACCAGAATATATAGAAAGAACACTAATAGGAACAGTGAAATTATGGTTTTCAAATTTAACTGAAAATAGCAAGAAGGTATTAAGAACTAATAAACCTACAGAAGGAACATCATCAACAACCACAACTAAACTAACACCTATAGAATTATTAAAAAAATATGAAACAGCTATAAAAGATGAATTTAGTAGCATGACAACAACAGAAGAAGAACAACATAAAGAGAAATATACAAATAGGAATTTAATGTTAAAATTAGCAATATATAATATGTGCTACATAGATGAATATACTTTCGCATTTAAAGAATATTATTATAAAGGAGCATATAATACATAAAAAAGTAAAGAAATAAGAAAATTATATTTTAATAAATTACCTAAACCATTTAGTTCAAAAGTAATAAAAAGTTGGGATGAAGTAAAAATAGTAGATACTCTAGGAGCAAGAATAAAAGTTTTACAATAATGGTATAGAAACCTATGTGAAAAATATAGAGAAGAAATAAAAATGGAAAAAACATTAATAAGAAATTTAGCATGTTGCAAAGATAAAATAGCACCTCAATTTGGATGCGAAAAAAGATATTATAAGAAAAGAAAAAGACATAAGAAATATAAAAAATACAAAAAATCAAAATATAAATATAAGAAACCAAGAAAAAGATATTATATAAAAAATTATAAACATAAAATACCATATAGGAAAATGAAATCTATAAAAGAATGTACTTGTTATAATTGCGAAAAATTAGGACATTTAGCTAGAGATTGTAAATTACCTAAAAACCCAAAAAATAAACAAATATCAGAAATAAAAATAGAAAATACAGAATATATGCAGATAGATTATATAGATTACGAATTATAAAGTGAAGACAGTATATATGAAATTTCAGAGAATGAAACAGATAATGAAATAGATAGTGAATTAGATGAATTAAATGACTGAAGAAGATAAAAAAATAATAACAAAGGAAGAATATTTAAGTGAAGAAGGAACAGATCAAAAAATAATATTTGATAGTCACATATTTGATGAAATAAAAGGAAAAGAATTAGATTTAAGTGTAAAAAAAATATTTGAAATACCAACAATAAAAAAACATATTTAGTAAAAGAAAAGAAGAACACTACGTAGTAAGCCAAAAAGAACATGTAATAGGCTGTAGATATGCAAAAGGTAAAGCTAGTATACCACTAGTAACAAAAAGGTTAATTAATAAAGAAATAAACGATATAAAAAAGTAGAGGAGATCCAATAAAATACGTACACCTAGGAGGTACATAGATATTAATAAAAACATGTTTCAGAGAAGGAATTGATACACCAATAGAATTATACCTAGCAGATGGTAGAATTATAAAACCTATAGAAAAAATATAATAACTGTCATAAAAGGAAATTTAATTTACCAAAAATTTAAATTTATAATAAGTACAAATTATTCAGTAGCAATAACAAATAAAAATAAAGATAAATCATTAGTATTATATTGGAAAATATCAGGAATAGAACTAACCCCAGAAAGTAAAATATTTACAGCAAGATGTAAAAATCTATATGTATTAACAACAAAACATAAAATAGCGGGAAAAAAGAAAATTAACAAAATACAAATAGAAAGTCCTTTCGAACAATTTGTAAAAACAATTGATAATAATGATTATAGTTATAGAGACATAGAGATAGAAGAAAATTTAGAAATAATAAATGATAGAATAAGCACAACAAAAAGAATAGCTTATGGAAAACCAGAATCATCAAGTTCATCAAAAAGAACAAGTTATGAAACAATACAGGAACAATAAATTAAAAAGAATATTTAATACTCTTAAATACAGGACAAGAAGAAAATTATATAGCAAGATATCTAATAAGAAATGAGGAAATAAAATCTGACAATAATATATACCCAGATCTATCAAGAAGCTTAATAAACACTAAAAATATAGTAGAAAAAAAAATAACAATAGGAGTTAGAAAAATAAAAATGAAATTTGAAATAAAGGAAGAAATGCAAAAAATAGACATAATATTAGGAATAAAATGGCTAGAACAAGTAAAACCATATAATATAGAGCATACACAATTAACTATAACATATAATAGAGAGAAATTATTCTTAAGAAAAGTTTTAACATGATATGAAAATATATGTATTAATGAAGATAGCAGTAGAAGGGTATCATAGTAGATATTATACGTCTACGATAGATACAGGAGCAGAAACTAATTTATGTAGATATAATTGTTTACCAAAAAGTAAATGGGATAAATTAAAAACACCAATAATAGTTAAAAGATTTAATAACGAAGGAAGCTTAATTACAAAGCTAAGAATGTAAAAACACAAGTATGGGATAAAATATTAACAATAGAAGAAATCTATAATTATGAGCTAACATCAAAAGATATTTAGGAATGCCTTTTTTAGATGAATTATACCCACATATAATAACTAGAATGGATTGGTGTTTTATAACACCATGTAAACAGAAAGTAAGAGTAAAAAGAGTTACTTATAAAATAAGAAAGAAAACTGATTGGATAGAAAGAAGTGAAAAAATTACACAAAAATTAGAAAATATTAAAAATACTGAAGATACAATAGAATTGGTCGTATTTTCAATAAATAAAAAAGAAATAACTATATTTTCAATATGTAAGATAGAAATAATTAAGAAAAAATTAGAACAATTATATAATGAAGATCCATTAAAAGGATGGGACAAACATAAAACCACTATAAAAATTGAATTAATAGATAAAAATAGAATAATAACCCAAAAATCATTAACATATAATTTTGACGATTTAAAAGAATTTAAAATGCACATAGAAGAATTATTAGGAAAACAATACATACAAAAAAGTAATATTAAACATAATAGTCCAGCATTTATAGTAAATAAACATAGTAAACAAAAAAGAGATAAAAGTAGAATGGTTATTGATTATAGAAATTTAAATGCAAAAACAATAACATATAATTACCCAATACCAAATAAGATATTAAAAATAAGAAAAATACAAGGATGTAATTACTTTAGTAAATTTGATTGTAAATCAGGATTTTACCATTTAAAGTTAGAAGAAGAATCTAAGGAATTAACCGTATTTACGGTACCACAAGGATTTTATGAATGAAATGTACTACCATTTGGATATAAAAATGCACCAGGTAGATATCAACATTTTATGAATAGTTATTTTAAACAATTGTCTAATTGTATAGTATATATAGATGATATACTATTATATACAAAGACCAAAGAAGAACATTTAAAATTATTAGAACAATTTACAGATATAATAGAAAAATCGGGAATAAGTTTAAGTGAAAAGAAAGCTGAAATTATGAAAAATCAGATAGAATTTTTAGGAATACAAATAGATAAAAGTGGAGTAAAAATGCAACAACATATAATACAAAAAATAATAAATTCAAAAGAAGAATTAGATACAAAAAATAAATTACAATCATTTTTAGGATTAGTAAACCAAGTAAGAGAATATATACCAAAATTAGCAGAAAATCTAAAGCCCTTACAGAAAAAATTTAAAAAGAATGTAGAATATAATTATAAAGAAGAAGATAAAAAATAAGTTCAGAAAATAAAAATACTTTTTAAAGAATTACTAAAATTACAATTTCCAGATGAAAATTGAAAATTTATATATATAGTAGAAGTAGATGCTAGTGAATGTAGTTATGGAGGAGTACTTAAATGTAGATATGAAGAAGAAAAATTAGAACACCACTGTAGTACTACTCAGGTACGTTTAATGAAACAGAAATAAAATGGGAAATAAATAGAAAAGAATTATGCTCATTATATAAATGTTTATTAGCATTTGAGCCATATATTGTATATAACAAGTTTATTGTACGAACATATAATACACAAATACGTTGGTGGCTAACAAAGAAAATACAAAATTCAGTTACAACAAAAGAGATTCGGAGACTAGTCTTGAATATATTAAATTTTACATTTACAATTGAAGTAATTAATACTAACAAAAATGTTATTGCAGACTACATATCAAGACAAAGCTACACAGACTGATATAATAGAAGATGATGCTTTAGAAAAGATATTCAAAACCCTAACTACGCTTTCAATGAAAGTGGACAGTATGGGTAATGAAATAGAAAAGTTAAAGACTAATGAAGATAAACTGAAGTCTATAGCTACAAATCAAATAACTCAGCAGTGCGCAGAGTTATGTCGATCGGAAGACATTAAAATTCCAGAGCTAAAAGGAGAAGTTGGGGCACTCCTTAATACCCATAACGTTTACCAATCTACTTTTGCAGGTACAAGCAAAGGAGTTAGGAAAAACACAAATATGAACCTAAACAAGCTATTTGATAAACCATATATTCCAAATACATCAAAAGATGCCATGTTTCTACTTCCACAAATTACCACATACCGAGATAGTTTAAACCAAGACAAAAAGACCTACAACTACACAGCCCGAACCTATATAGAAAATATCTATAATGTACAAACCTTTTTAAATACTAACCCCAAAGCTATAAACATCCAAGAACCAGATACAAACTGTATAACTCAAAGATTGACTGAATACAATAAGCTAATTGCTTTACCTAAAACCAAACTAAGTCTAGTTAAAACTTGTTATGAATATGGACTACTCAGTACTGTATATATCTCTGACGGAAATGAGATATCCACTATACCGAAAATATATGAAGCATTTAACATTTTTAAAAGAATAACCAAAGGTACCCTATTTTTTATAAAAATTTACACGGCACCAGCAGAGATATTATATGATGAAGTTAAAAAATCCATACAAGTTGTAAAGATATGAATGACACGAGATATGATTATACCACAAGATATTATTCCACAACCAGAAATACCTAGAATTGAGATACCAAAATTTTATGCGAATAAGAGGATTATTGAACTATCTACAATTTTGCAAGAGCTAACAAACACATACCGCAACCAAAATCCCATATAAAGTTATTATTCAAGAAATTATGTACTAATATATTCAAATTCAAAGGAATTATGAGAAACATATATGGAAACTATTAGGCAATGGATTCTGACGTTGCTCAAACTAGAGACGGAACCTATCGCCAGAGCTATCAGAGAAAAATTTATTTCAGAAGAATTATTAACCAGATATTGCAAGACAATTCGACATAAATATCCAGATCATAAATGTTCAAAATGTAATGGAGGAGATAATGATATCCCAGAAGTTCAGCTAGAATAGAAGAAAAATCAACCAAGAAGATAAGAACGCTAGCTGGAAGATACAAGATAAGAAGTAATAATAGAGATATGAAAAAGCAACTGATATGACAAAGAGAAGATATCAACGGAGTAATAATAGAAGACAAGCTATTAAGTTGTGAAAGCGACATGTAAACTTTCACAATTTGCTTTACGTAAATTATTGAAATCTTTTGTATAGGTTTTTGACTATTATTAGTCTAGGAATTAATAACTTTTGTCTTATTAGAAGAATTTTGTAAAGTAAAGTAGATTAGGTAGATAATTTTTTAAAAGACTTTTTAGAAACGTGTAAAAATAGAAATACTCTTGTAAAGTTTCTGTCTATAAATAAGATAAACCGAAGACATTGCAAGGCAAGCCTTCATGCGTTGAAGCAAAAAATTCTCTCTTGCCTACAACAAATATTTTGCTTATTTATTAAAAAATAGGTATATTTCAATGGAAAAATCTATGGAGGAACAAAGCTTAGAATTATCAAAACTACCAGAACAGGTATATTCATTTACTATTATGAATAGCTAAATTCATTAATTCCTAACAATCATGATATGATAAAATAAATTCATGTTAGTTACTTTATAGTAGAATTATTCGAAGAATAATATGTTAAGAAGTTTATTAGCAAAGTGGAAAAGGAGAAAAATCCCTAAGAACTATGCCATCCTAACGGTGAAACCAATGAGGCAAGAAGCCGTGGTGGGGAGTAATCAGAGTAGAGACGCTGTTTAAGGGAAAAGTATCCAGATTACCATGCTAATAGTGACCAAAGAACATGTTATTTAAGAATAATCTAGTATATAGTAATCTAAGATGACCATATTTTGTTATGTATATGATTGAAGGAAATATTTTGAAAATAGCAATTTTATGAAAATGAATAATTATTTATCTGATGTAATGGTAGATAAATTTAAAATACTTATTTTGTATGTGATTAAGGATATAGAAATAATAGATATAAGAAAAATTATATTAGAAAAAATATTCGGTAAAAATTATATAGCTAGAATAAATTACAAACCACACGTACCTAATTACTCTTATAAATACTTACGTACACATCAACTATGATAAATCACATATATCTAGAATTTTGGAAAATAGATATGAAAAATATACAATTAGTAGAGAAACAAATGAAAACAAATTTAGACAAATACATAGAAACTAACGATATAAAAAATATAGAATTCCTTAATGAAAATATGCAAGAATTACTTAGACTAAAACAAACAACTAGAAAATATTATGAAAAAGCATTTAATCGAACTTAAATGATAGATGATATTAAAATACTTATTTTATATATACTTAGAAATATAGAAATTATAGACATAAAGAAAATAATATGGGAAAAATTACAAGATTATGAGAGGAAGAATTATTAAACAGTATAGAAAACTTATACATATATTATGAACATCAATATTACTTAGATTCAGATGGATACTATTCAGAATAAATACATGTTAGAATATATAAAAAAAAATTAGAGAAAGGCAAAATTGGATATATGAAGAAGTTAATTATAGAAATCAACTTGAAATAGAAAAAAGATAACTAGAAGAAAAATTACTTAAAATGAAATTAACCTTAGAAAAAGAAAATACAGATAATGATTTATTTAATACATACGAAAAATTATTTAATACAGATGAAAAATTACCTATACATGAACAACAAATACTAGTTAATCAGATAAAGAACATAAACCTACGCATTAAATATAGCAAAGTTAGAATAAAATACTACACAGAAATTGCTAAAATTTCAATAGGATAAAATAATAAACTATACAAATTAATGAATACATCTTACGAAAAGAATAAATCATTAAAAGATATCGAAACTAAACTATATAGTTTATACCTAGAATACAAAAGATTATATGGTACTAATGAAGATCCTAAAACATTAGATAATTTAATTACGATAACATCCAATTTAGAATATGAATTAATAAAACATCTTAAGTCAAGAAAATAAAAATGAAAATTAAACCAACCAATAATATACACGAAATAATCTACTTAAAAATAAAAACTTATCACTTAATAACTATTTATTTCCTAGTAAAGTTACCGCGCCTAATCCGCGCCCCTTTATAAATAGTATCATAGCCAAACACACAAGAAAAAAGAATGGACTAACATAATTCAAACCAAAGAAACCTTTTAATGCCGATATTAATCTTATGAGCATATTTAGCAACCAATAAATTTACTAACTTGACAAGCACATCACAAACATTATAACATTTGAATCACGTTAACGTAGACAAGAGAAAGTAAAAGAAATTAATAACTTATAAGCACCACATCAAGCATATGTATTTGTTAAAGCTAAACATGTTTAGAGTTACGACGTTCAATACTTAACGTATTCAAAAAAGGACACACCTTTTAGAAGTGAAAACAAAAATAAAAAGCCAAAGCGAGAAAGAAGAAAGAGTGAACCACCATGATTTAAACGAAATCAACCGACAGTCAAAGCCAATCAGTATCCAAAGCAGAAGTGGAGAATATCTTTAAGAGTTAGAAAGTTTATGTTGTCGTCTTTTTCTTTAGTATATGACAGTAAAAGTGGAGAATAAAGGTACCTCAATATGAATGAGAGGGAGCTCTTTATATAGTGGAGAATAATAAAGAATTTAAGGAAGAAAAATATTTAAGAAATCAATCAGTGGGAGTTAAAAAAGGAAAACAAATACTTTCAAAATCAAGCAATGTAAAAAAAATTTCTTTAAATAAAGTGGAACAATTTGGGACATTAAATTATGTCACAATTACTATAAATAGACAAGAAAGAATATTTTGAATCAGAAGAGGATCAAACAAAAATAATGACCATAAATAAACAAATATTCTTTTTGAATCAATAAGAATATGTTTTAAATCAGTGAGAATATACTATTTTTTTCTTATTCGGGTGAGGTGAATCAGTTAGCAGCTATAGTCAAGATTGTCAACAATAAATAAATGCCTAAAACTATAAGATACTAGCAAATGAATTTACACAGAACAAAAATGTCAAACTATCATTATTAGCATATACGACTACCATAATTATCACATAAAAGATCATACCGAATTAACTTAGCATCAACTACCAAATTATACAAATACTTAATCAGAGATAATTTGTACTTCAAGCACCATTACATTGAGATTCATAAACAGTGCAGGACCAACAAACTAAATCAAAAAATAATCAAATAACTTGAGCACAGAACACCTGCCCTTATCACTTAGCATAAAAGAACATGAATGAACAATTTAAGGCCAGTATGCATCAGTTTTAGATTTTGAAATTAGCAAAAACTAATAAGTCGTGAATCTAAGTTAGAACTTTGAAGTTTGATAGAGACAACTCGTCTCAATGTTTTGACGTTTTCGACTTGGATTTTGCTTAATTGAGAAGTGAATACACGAAGAGGAGAGTTTGGGGTCTGTTTGGTAGTTTTTTAATGGGGTTCATTAACTGGAGTGGTGGGGGCTGGTCTTGGTTGTGGGCGACGACAGTGCTTTTCGAAGCGACATTGGGTTAGAACTCGGGGAGGCTGGTGCTGTTGCTTCCGCTGTGGAGCCGACTGGTTTTCACTGATTGGAAACGAAGGTGATGTAGACCAGGAGGTGCTGGAGTAGTGGTTGGTTTGGTGTCTCAGCGGCGTAGACTCATTAGAGGCGCCGTGGGAGTTGTGGGATGCGTCAGCCAACACTGATAGTGCACCGGGCAGTGGGTGGCAGACTGGTTTTGTGGTAATGCGGCGGTGAGGCGGTTTATTACGTTTTGCCAGCCAGTGGCTGTAGATATATATATAAATTTGACTCTTCCAAAAATTAATTTTATCCATTTACCCTGTCTTATCATGCGTCCTAGATAATTTTTTCACAAAAAAAAAAAAATAAAAAAAAATAGTCAATTCTTAACAAATATCCAATTAAAATTCCTCACTTCTACCACCTCACTACATACCCCACGTGGCCCCCCTCCCCAACCCCAACTCACATTTTTCTCATATCCCATAGCATACTAACAATACACAACAACACACACAATAGAAACTCCATAACAGAAAACAATACATACTCATACACATCACCCCACATACTTCATTTTTTTCATTGATACCCATACACTCTGATATAATATATACATAGATGCGCCTCACAATACGAGGGGGTTTGAAGAAACAAACAGTAGGAGAAAAAATATGGAAACTCCATTACCATTAGGTAAAAATAAAGAGCAATACAGAAATATAGTGAGGGATTGGAGAGGAAACTGTGGGAAAGTGAGTGAAAAATAGTGAAGGAAATAGAGAGCGAACAAAAAAGGTGAAAATTAGCTCTATTTGAATTTTTTTGGTGATGTTTTCATCGGAATCATCTCCCCATCACATAATTCGACCACCATCTCTAAAAACCTGAATGAAATCGGGGGCCAACGCCCCAAACCACCCTGAAATCTATTAAAATCCGTGTCCAACACTCCCAAAGTCCATTTTCCATCGACTTTGATGGAGAACCATCAAAACCCATCGACCCCACCAGAGAACCATCAAATACCCATCGACCCTGCCGGAGAACCACCAAACAACTCGCCAGAAAATGTCGCTCTATCGTTAACTTTTAGCATCAACTGCTGTAATGGTGTTGGTGAGGTTCTCTACCTGGTTTTAGTCTGTTGAGGTTTCAAATTCACAAAGATCCAGGTCGATCGTGTAATTCAACACTTTAAAAGCTTAACTTCAAGATCCAGTTCTATCTCTTCTCATTTTAATTTCATCGTATATGATTGATTTGTGTGTTTAGCATGTTTGGATTCTTTGTTTTGTGTATGTGGTTGATGTTGGATTCGGATTATGAAAAATTGAAAAGAGAAAAATTAAACTGATAGTCAAAAAATTAGTTAATTATAGATTGAAAATGAAATTCGAGGAGGGATTGATTAATTTCGTTGAATGCAGTAATATCATGATTAGGCCTTGATAGGCAATAGGAGCTAGGGTACGCAGGATTTTATATTATCGAATGTGTGAATGTTTGTTTGAATGATTTTTCTATTGCACTTTCCATCAAATGTAATATTCACTGGGGGATGTCCCAAGGTCACACACACACACACACACACACACACACACACACATATATATATATATATATATATACATATTAATCAAGGAATGCCCTGCAACACTTTATATTTGGAAAACCGATCGTGATCAAGGCCCGAGGTGTCGGGTAAAGCATAGTTAGGGTAGTTAAAATAGTTTAGGTTTTTATTTCGGCATTTTTTTATCTTGGTTTGTAATAAATTGGACTGAATACTATTTTTTTTTTTGGAGTTTTGACTGTTTGGTTGTTTATTTTCTTGTTATGTGTTTTATTGATTTATACATTTTATAGTGTCGTACTAGCTGATATACTCCATGATCGTAGTTAAACCACGGGACTGAGGGATGCCTAACACCCTTCCCTCGGTCTACATAATTCCTTAACCAAAATATCTGTTCGTGGTCTAGTTTTAAAGATTCAAAAATTATTTTAAAAGAGAAATTCCAAAGGTGACTTGACACACCAAATTTATTACCAAGTGGCAACTCTGAATTTTAGCTTTAAAACTCCTTTTTGAAACACATTTTTCATCTTCTTTGTCATTTTTAATAAATAAAAAATCTTTCACACTAAAAGTATAATCTATTCTAGTTGTAAAAGGGGTGTGATAGCTCTGGCGACTCTGTTGAGAATTTTTTAGAAGTCGAGCTTCATTGTTGAGTTGTATCGATTTAGTTTGACACATAGGTCTATGAAATTTTTTTTTGTGTTATTATTTTATCATTGTTAGATGTCTACATGATCTTTATTTACAACTTTTCTTTATGTGTTACCACTTTATATCTGTCAGCTTATGCATTACCCCAAGTCATTTTTTTGGTAATAAGTCCCGTAGTGCACGCCGCGTACACCTCTTTCATTGAGTCACCCTTATTTGAGGAGAGGGAGCCCTCGACAGGTATGGAGTAGGTGGAAAGTAATCGCAGCCACTATCGATCATACGCTCCCTCGATCAACCTTGTTAGTTGAACCCCAGCCTAGGTCAGCCTTTTAGGTCATTCTTATTTGCATGTGCTGAGACCTAGCGGAATCCACCTAATTCTTTGTAGAAGACTCACCCCTAAACATTCCTACGTGCTAATTTTTGCATCTTTGAGGGTAACGAGGTCATTTGACAGACTGATTTGGGAAAGCATGTGCTAGAATTAATGGATAAAGTGTGTTTAGGCTAGGAAAAGTTTGAAAAAAAGAGGAAAAAGAAAAAGAGAAAAAATGAGTTAAAGAAAAGAGTTTCGTAGTTTTTAGGAGTTCTTTATGACTTTTATTTTCCACAATAAAAATTTTCAAATGATTTTTTTTCACCTTTTGCACGTCTTTTACTCAAAAAATAAAAGATCACAATGATTTTTCCTTTGTTTCCTTTAGTATGCATTTATAACTCAAAAATTTTAAAAAGATTTTTTCAATAAGAGCTTTCAATATTTTAAAATTCAAAAGATGTCAGAAGTTTTGTGCATGTCATATAATGAAAATGTCAAAAAGATTTTTCGTCTCATATTTTTTTGCGTCAATTTCAAAAAGATAGTTTATTTCTATTGGTGTTTTATTTTGATCAATTTTATCTGAAAATACAAAAATATTTTCCTTTCATAGTTGTTAGTATCCCCTTTATATGAAGTTTCAAACTGAAAACTCAAAAAAAAAAAGATTTTATTGGCATTTTTTCGTTATCTATTTTGGTCGTGTCCCTCAAGTTGGGGTTCAGTCTGTTATTTAATCTTTAATTATCCAATTTGGACGAACTACACACACCTGATTCTCATCTCCTTGCAGTGAGATATGTCTCTTCATTTAGAGTAGGTATTTCATATACGTCTTTAAAAAAAATATAATTTTTTTTTTAATAAGTTTTAGGTTTCATTTTTGTATGAAATTCAAAATCGAGACCCCCAAAATATTTTTCTTTGGTAATCATAGGTTCCATTTTTTAATGAGGGATTCCGACTTGAAATATTCAAAAATATTTTCGTCCAACTTCTTGTGAAAATTATTCAAAATGAAAAGAAAAAAAAAATTTGATTGGTCATTTTGTGTTAAAACTTCACGAACTACACACACCTGATTCTCTTCTCTTGGGTGTGAGATATGTAGACGCCCTACTAGGGTTTAGTGATCTTTTCAAAAAAAAAAAGAAGGAGAAGTTTTGAAAAAATGTTAAACTCTAACACAATTGTTATCTCTATTGTTCAGTTAGTTTAAAGTGGTTGGTCTGTGACATTCTCGCTATTTCTTCATGTTACACCAAGTCCAAGGAAGAGTTAATTACGTCCAACAAGGATATTAAGAGCGACATCATGAATCAGACAAAGAGTCACAAAAATGAGAGTTTAAAGTAAGAGATTTTGAGACAAAGGCAACAAATGACAGAAATACACTAATCTTGGGCCAGTAGGGTTCCTCCTCCTCCATTTTCCGCTATTGAACCTATAATTACCTCTAGTTTTTCACCAATGTCGCAAACTCAGTTTTCTACTGTTGTTAATGCACCACATGTATCAGAATTTATTCCACGCCGACAACATCCTAGTACTTCCACCATTCACTAGCCATCTCATCAGTTTAAGTTACCACGTTTATAGCACCACCTACCATCTGTGCTTTTGTTGCTCAATCCTCTACTGAGGCTCTCACTTTGGCCACTAATCTAATGGTTGTGCTTTCCTAATCTACTAGTGAGTCTATATTCAATACTCTTGATGATCACTTTTATACTCTTGAAACCATATCTAAGTTAATTGGACCACAAAAATTTCTTACCAAGAAGATTGACATGGCAGAAGAATAAAAGAACATGGCTAGAAAAAAAGAGTGCAGCAAAAGGTTATGAAAAATTCTCTGGGACCTGCGGATTATGAAGATGTTTCATATAAGGACTGGGGCATGTCTTTTGATATTAACCTTCCTCTTAGCTTTGAGATATCAAAATTTAAAGAGTATGATAGGCACGAGGAATCCATGAAGCACTTGGGATGATATTGCAATAAATCAAGAAAAATCAAAGAAAAGAAGAAGAAAAATATAGTTGTTATTGTGCGGGCACCATAACAGAGCTTGAGAGGTACAACTCATCAATACTATCAGCCTTAGCCCTGAGCTTATACATCAAATCCGCATACTCACCTGCAATAAAATTTCTCTCTCCAAAATCCAAGATATTCCATCTCATTTTCTCAGTATCCTTTGAACAATGTACAACTGCATACTCATCCATATTCTTATCCACAATGGCATGTAACGATCCCTCAAAATTGTCCTCGAACCTCCCATATCTATCAAGGTATCCCTAAATCTAAGTTTTCACCCAAGTCAAAATTTGCAAAGAGGAAGAAGCCAAAGTATAATTTCACACCAATTGGGGAATCCTATACTGGTTTGTTCTAGAAATTGAGATAGTGGGGCATGATTACTCCACTTCTCAGATATACTCTTTACCCATATTCAAGAAATTTTAATCCTAATATACAATGTGCATATCATTCTAATGTTCAGGGTCATAATACTTAAGATTGCCTTTTTGAAAAGAGAAATAAAAAGAATGATTCAAGAAAAATTGATTGTGGTACAAGATATTGACACTTCAAGTGTCACATAAAGTCTATCAATATGCGGTAGTCCGCAATATGTGGGAAGTAACGAGTTAAACATGGGAATACCGAACTTATTTATTGAGAGGAATGTGTTTGACAGTAGTGGAAACTCTAGTCATGTTGATGTGCAAACCAGTGTCTAAGATGTCAAGCTCAGTAATTGAGAAGTCACTCCTCTCTTTAGTTAGAAGGATTGTTGGTAGTTTGTTTTGCTTTTCTTTTTATTTTTTGAATTATGTTAGGGTTGTAGTTCGGGATCTATCTTGTTTTGTTTCTTTATTGTCATTGTTTCATCCCTTCTATCTTTTATTTCAATAAAATATGGTGTCCCTTTTCGTTTTGTCTTATTTTATGTTGTTTGTTTTTCTTCTTTATATTGTTCATTTTATGATTGTTTCTAGTGATATGACATGCTTGTGGAATTTCCAGCTAGATCTTAAAATTCAATTTAATCATGAAGAATTGAATTAGAAAGTTAAAGTTAAAGTTAGAAAAAAAGCATCTGAGAAAATAGGTAGAGTATTGAGACATTTGGGTGATCAAGTTAAAGGTTCACTTGAACAGATTGAAACAATTACTTTGAGAATCATCAGAATAACTTGGTCATCACTTAAAAGACACATCTCAATTATTTTGAATCGAATCAAACAGTGAATGCACAATCTCCTGTCAAGATAAACAAAAGGAAGAGTTGCTCCACTGAAGTATGAGCCGTCCAATATGAAATATGTACAACAAAAATGGAGTTGGATATTTTACAAGTGCAAAAGAAGAAGTAACACACGTGCTCAGTTAAAGTTAGTGTTATGAAAAAATGATATAAGTGATCTTCATCTTCTACTTTCATATTACAAGCTTTGTACTTGCATTTTTAAGGATTGATATGACGAAGGAATTTCATTTTGCTATCCAAACATTGTATCATCCTTTGTTTACCCTGTTCGAGCTTTAGTTCTATCTTTTCTTTTGCACCCCTCTTTTAGAATCAAGTTGGAGTCAGCAAAATTTTAAAAAAATATGTCGAGCAAAAGAATAGTGTTAGAAAAGTTCAAAAAAACTGTGAGTCAAAAAAAAAAGATAAGAGTGTCCAGAAAAATAGAGTCAGAAAAGTCCCAAAAAGGAAAAAGAAGAAAAGAAAACAAAACCAAGGAAAAGAACAAGTTGCCTGAACTACATTTGACCTGATTCTTGCAATGAAAAAATCCGTAGGCAGCCCTACTCTGGGGTTCAGTCCAACCAAATAAACAATTTAGAATTACTAGTCAAAAAAATCTTGGGCATTAGTTATATCTCGTTTGTTTAAGTCGATTCAAAAAATTGTAAGTCTCACGCCACTTCAAGTGTCGTTTGATCCTCATGTTGTAATACCCCACATGCTCCTAGATAAGTTTTCAACTATTTGTTATATGTTTAAAGACCCCAAAACAATTATGTCAAGCCATAATTAAGTGTCATGACCTTTAATCTTGTGTATGAAGTATTTTTGATGCGACACATATCCATAGGAAGCACTTAGAGCAAAGTCGAGTTGAGAGCACTAGTATCGATTAAGTTTTGGTAAGCCATCCTAAAAGCGTCAACTTTAAATGAGTGTAATATCTAGAATATATAAATTCTTGGATTGTAAAACCCATCAAATAAAATATCTTTGGATCTTCTTTCCAACGCATTTGATTTCACCTTAATCTGATGTCAGAGTAAAAAGTTATGCTCATTTTACTTTGAAATGTCTATCCATCAACCAGGTGACGACTTGAGTAATAATCCGTCAACTAAGTGATGAGCTATCAACCTCATCGTTAGCCTTAACCAGAAAATACCCTACATCACTGAGGAAAAGTGACGACTAGGTTGATAAAACATCACCTAGGTGATAGGCTATCAACGAAGTCATCACTCTTTGCCAGAAAGTGTCCAAGTCCAGCTAGAGGGTGAAGACTAGGTTGATAAGTCATCAACTAGGTGATAACCTATCACCTAAGTCATCAACTAAAAATTTCTGCAATTTTTATTCAGTTTCTCTAGGGATAATTTGGTCTTTTCCTCGCATCAAACTCCCCTTCTACGAATTGAAACCTCCACTACACGCTATTTTGCCCCATTTTCTATCAGTTATCATGCATAAAACCCTTCCCCTTTTCCCCAAGAATAAAAAAATCCAAGTTTCTTCTCAAGAATTAAAGCATCCAAGGTCCCAATTCTAAGCTTCTTCTTTAAGGATTCAAACAATTAAGGAATGTAGGGTATTCATCAATGGGTTCCTTCCACCCATTGCGTCCCAAAATCCCCTTTTTGTTTAAGTATGGATTTTAACTTTCTTTTGGTAAATTATCCATGTCAATCATGAATTTAATCCATGTCTTCTTAGAAAATTAAATTTAAGCCATGTCAACATGTCTTCCTATGTAAATTAGGTTCCTTCAGGTTTTAAATTTCAATTACCCATGTCATGTTCAATTGATTTCATGCTAAATCATCAAGTTATGAATTAAACCACGTAAATATGTTGTCCTCTCAACTTCAACACATTCCTGTGGTCAAATTCATGTTTCTCACTCATTCATTTAAATGTCTTATGTTTTGGATCTTTGAACTATGACTTTATAGAACTTTTTTAAATATTGTTATCATATTTTTGTAATCATTCTGTGCTGGAGGGTTATGAATATCTGATACCTATCTATTTATGCATGATTTTATTCTCAAGTTACAAGTAAGTCAGACAATGATTTTATTACTACAATCAGAATATTATGTTCATGTTGAGCACGTATCAGTACAGTACCACATCATGTTAGACCCATAATAATACTAGTGTCATTCGGTTGGGAGTATGATTTAGCATCGAGTGAACCTAAGGATGAGGGATCACCCGCCAAGTTTGGACTGAGTCCTTAGAAACATTCCCTAAGTTCCAGAACTACGTAGCCAGCATAGGATTATGAGATGTCACCCGCTAGTTTAGGATTGACACTCTCTTAGGAGTCACCCGCCAGTTTAGGACTGACGCCCTAGTCCTTTGGGACATCACCCTTGTGGATCTATATAGATAGCTATGTGTTAGTAATCGTGGCAATGTACTGATACCTTTCCAACGGGAGTTATAGGTTGGACCCTGATTTTCTCAGATTGGGACATATCGGTTACATGATAGCTCCCACAGTTTTAGTAAGTACTCAGTCTATATCAGTTTAGGTTTTTTTGACCAAGTAATAAGATTTTTAGCTATTTAATCAATCAGTTTTACAAATTATTTTTAGTACATGCTTTACTTGGTCTTGCATTCTCAGTTTTACATATTCATGCAACTACGTTTAGATTACACATGTATTTCAGTTAGTCCTTACCTCATGTACCAGTACATTCAAAGTACTAGTCGCATAATTTTTTCTTGCACTATGTTGTCTTATAACATAGGTTTGGATGCACAGTTTCCCAACAATCCCTAGACATCTCAGCAGTTATCCGCAACAGCAGTGGTAAGTCCTCATCCTTCGAGAAAGTGACATGTTATTTAAGTTATTTTAGTATTTCTTTATGTTTAGTTAGTTGGAGTTAGTTGGGGTTTGTTCCATAAACTCCGTATGTTTTAGAGGTTTTCAGACTGACAGTCTAGTTTCCAGTATTTATTAGATACTTCAGACATGTTATTTTATATATTTCAATATTACAGTTGACAGTACCTTACTAGTTTATCTCCCGCACATCTTATTTTATTATTATTTTATTCAGTACTCACAACAGGTACCAAACTGTAATACCCCCAAACTTTTTCTTAAGCTTAATTTCGTCTCTAGAAGGATAAAGAATGACTTCCTAAGTGTGTAACGTTTAAACCATATATAATTTCCCTAATTTCGACTTTTTATCATGTGAGAAATTTAATTAGCTTTCCAATGATATAAGATCCGCTCAAATCCGATAACCGGACAAGAAGTTATAGCTAATTTAAGTCCTAGTCATAAAACAATGTCATTTTAGTTCTTGGCGCATCACAGAGAGGGTCTATTTGACAATTGTCAATTTTTAGAGGAACTTCGTGATAGCGTCGCATCGCGCGGAATTTATAGGTCCCAACCAGTGGGACAACGCGATGGCACCGCATCGCGGTGATCCCCAGAATCCCATTTGTCAAATTCCAGTGAGCCACCGCGATAGTGGCGCGTCGCGGTGGCCCATAAAATTGGGTTTTCCAGTTCAATTTTTTCATCTTCGTACAAAAGTTAAAAAGGGCACTTTGGACTTTTTTCAAGCCTCTTAAATCGTACAAACATCATATTTGAAGTCATTCTAAGCATTATATGAGGTTTTCTTAAGATTTCTCTCAAACAAAAACCCTAAGTACCCAAAACCTCTTACAAGGATCTCAAGAATTCACCATAGATTTACCAAGTTGAGTCAAGATTCAAGGTTCCCAAGTCAAGGGCTTCAAGAACCCTCATCCAAAATTATGAGAAAGAGTCTCAAGCAAGTTTATCCACCCAAGTTAATAACCTGAGGTATGTGGAGTTTGAACAAGAACACTTATTTCGTTCTTGTGCCTAAAAATTCGATTTTTATAAATGAATTTCATGTTTTTGCAAGTGGGTCTATACCCAAATTATATTATTTTGAGAATATGAATTGATAAGTTGTTCAAGCTTTGAATTGCATGATTATTTCATTTATTTATGATTTGAATTGATAATTCATTTTATAAATTGCACATTCCTATATTGATGTGATATTTTCAAGGGTTTCCAAGATTGGTGTCATGAATTAAGATTTATTGTGAAATTGTGATCCTTTAATAATATACATGCCTTAAGTCCAAGAATAAATTGTTGATACTTTCTAAAGTGTTTCAAGAAGTGTATTAATATTTCCATGCTATTAAAGTTTTAAAGCTTATTGGTGATAGTCTACCAAAGTTTCAAGAAAAGAGTTGATTTTAATCCTAAGCTAAGAAAGAAAATCCACACCATTTGATTTAAGCTAAAGAGAAGCATAGTTGGCTTCCATTGCATATTTCTGAGTTGTTTAAGGTAGATTTTTCTTAAAATTTCTGAGCTTAAGTAAGGGAGTAGTATATAGCACCGAGTTGGGCTTGATTCCAAGGTCTCATTCCCCAGAACTATGAGCCACCGTAGGATTTGATTTACCCCAAGTGGGTTAAGCTAGTGATCACTAAAAGTTAAGGTTCTACTCCATTGGCAAGGATAGAACAGCTCTCCCCAACATGGGCAAGACATTGGACTCCATGTCAGCTCACATGGTTTATATCGGTTAGAAGAAACTCCCAAGTTTCCTATATTCTCAAGTCCTAAAGTTTTTAAGGTTTTAAGTCCTTGAGTTTCAAAGAAGTTCCTTGTTTTCAAAAGACTAAAGTGCATATTCTAAAAATTGTTGTTTTAAGAGTCCAACTAGTTTACATGCTTGAGATCAAAGAAAGAATACAGATTATAATAAAGTGTAATGGCTTACGTGATTTATACTACATGTTTCATTATTCATGATTTATGAGAATTTTATTCAAGAAATGTGAGTCATCTACAATACCATGTATGTTTTCTATAAAGATTCATTATATTAATATGTAGTTGCATACACCCCCATATACTCAATACATTCTCAAGTGATGATCCACATATACGTCTATGTGCTATATTGTCTTATAATATAGGTTCAGGTGCTCAGTCCCAGTAGTGTCAGTGATCCCGAGTACCTTTATCTACATCTCCACTGTGGTGAGTCCTCATGGTTCAAGGGCCTATCTTTAGACACTTCAGTATTTTTAGTAGTTATTCTTCTATTTTTAATTTAGTTTGAGTTAGTTGGGGATTTGTCCCAATGGCTCTCTAGTTTGTTGAGTCGTAGAGGCTTTGTCAGACTAGATGGTCAGTAAGTTTAGATTTGCAGTATTTTGTTACTTTTACAATACCCATTCGGATTTCTGTTAGACATAATATGACATGATTCCTTATTTTTCTCTCATTATCTTTAAGTAAGCTTTATACTAAGTATCAGGCTCAAAGGGTTAGCTTGGGGCTACTTGTAGCCTTAAGCACCGTGTGATTCTCCGGGACAGGATTTTGGGGTGTTACACAGACCATGGGTTAGCTTGGAGTCACTTGTGGCCTTAAGTACCGTGTCATGACTAGGAGGTAACCTCAGGTCATTACAAAACTTGGTATCAGAGCCTAAAGTTTTAAATTATCCTAGCATTTCTGAAAGTCGCATTGAGTAGAGTCTTGTGCATCGGTATGAAGCGCACCACACTTATGGAAAAGAGGCTACGAGATATTTTTAGAAAAGTTTCCCTTCTTTCAGAACTCATTTCATGTGAAAGAGTATGAGATTTATTGAATTCTTTTTTTCTAACTCTTCCTTTATTCCATTTATAGACAATGCGTCCTAGAAAAAATAATAAACTAAGGAGTGGGGGTCAGCCCGCACAACCGCCTATTCAGGAAGATCCCCTGAACGACCATGTTTCTCACACTGAGTTCAGGGCCACTTTCACAGCCTTGGCCCATTTTGTAGATGCTCCGAACAACCAGCAGGTTGTTGCTCCAGCCAATCCAATGTTGAATATAGTTGCAGCCAGGATCCGAGACTTCACTCGGATGAATCCCCTTTATTTTCTAGATACAAGTTCAATGAGGATCCATAAGAGTTTCTGGATGGGGTGCATAAAGTGACTAACATCATGGGTGTTGCTTTGAGTGAAAGTACAGACTTAGCTGCTTACCAGTTACAGGGAGTAGCTCACACCTGGCTCAAGCAATAGAAGAAGGTTAGGGGTATTGATGCAGGACTTATAAAATGGGAGGAGTTTGCCATGGATTTCATAGATAGGTTCTTCCCACTATAGTTGAGGGAAGCTAAGGTTCAGTAGTTTATAAATTTAAAGTAGGGTAGCATGAGTGTGTGGGAGTACTCGCATAAGTTCACTTATTTGGCAAGGTATGCTCCGCCTATGGTGGCTGACTCTAGGTCAAGGATGAGTAAATTTGTGTCTGGTGTATCTGACAATATTGTCAAGGATTGTAGGACCGCTATGCTGATTAAGGAGATAGACCTTTTTAGACTAATGGTTCATGCTCAACAGATTAAGGAGCAGAAGCTCAAAGAGAAGGAAAGAGAGAATAAGAAGGCCAGAACAACTAGTTTTAACTTTTCTCAGCCAAGGTCGGAAGACAATTATTGTTCTTAGTTTTGCTAAAAATTTTCAGCCTCATCTCCATCTTCAGCTAGTGAGCTGGTGCCTAAGTTTAGGAAGGACAGTCAGGATAGGACGCCATGCTCCAAGTCCCAGGGTAGTGTGAGGAGTGGTTATACCAATCTGCTCTATAGAAAATATGGTAAGAATCATTAAGGCGAATGATGAACAAGCAGCGGTATGTGTTTTGGGTGTGGTAAGCCAGGACATAGGATCAGGAAGTGTCCAATGATTGCTTTGAGGAGAAATGATCCATGCCAACAAAGCTAGTTAAACTTTTCGTTAGCTCCAGTAGGTTGCCCGACTCAGTTGGGTGCTACCTCCAGTGTCACTTATGGGTAGCACCAGAATAAGTTATATGCTCTCCAGACTCAGTACAATTAAGAAAGTTCTCCTGATGTGGTTACTGGTACGTTACAAATCTTTCATCTTCATGTTTATGCATTGTTAGACCCCGAAGCTTCACTTTCCTTTGTGAATCCTTATATAGCTGCAAATTTTGGTGTTAGTCCTAAAATATTAGTAGATCCTTTCTCAATGTCTACCCCAGTAGGTATGTCGATTGTAGCTAGATGGGTATACAAAAATTGCTCAGTCTCAGTGTCTCAAAAAGTTACTTCAATTGATCTTGTAGAGTTAGAGATGAGTGATTCTGATATCATTCTCGACATGGATTGGCTCCACTCTCGCTATACCTTATTTGACTGTAGAAATAGAATTGTTTTGTTTTAGTTTCCTAATGAATCGGTTATTGAATGGAGGGGTACTACTACAGTGCTTAATGTTCAGTTTATTTCATATCTTAAGGCAATAAAGATGATATCCAAGGGGTGTATTTACCATCTTATTTGAGTCAAGAACTCAAATTCTGAGACTCTGAGTCTTGAGTCAGTTTCAATAATAAATGAATTTCCAGATGTGTTTCCTGAAGGATTTCCTGAAGTTTCTCTCGAAAGGAAAATTGAATTCAGAATAGATCTCCTTCCAGACACCCAGCCTATCTCTATTCCACCTTGTAGAATGGCTCTAAATGATCTTAAGAAATTGAAAGAACAGTTGAAGGATCTTTTAGATGAGGGTTTCATTAGGCCTAGTGTTTCTCCATATGGTGCTCCAATTCTATTCATGCGTAAGAAAGATGGTTCTCTCAGAATGTGCATCAACTATGGTCAGTTGAACAAAGTCATAATCAAGAATAAATATCCTCTCCCTAGGATTGATCACTTATTTGACCAGCTTCAGGGTACAAGTTATTTCTCTAAGATACCTCAAATTTGGCTATTATCAACTTAGAGTCAGAGAGTGTAACATTCCAAAGACAGCCTTTAGAACTTGGTATGGTCACTTCAAATTCCTAGTTATGTCTTTTGGACTAACAAATTCCCCCACAACTTTCATGAAATTGATGAATGGGGTGTTCAAGCAGTACTTAGACATATTTGTCATAGTCTTCATTGGCGATGTCCTTGTCTATTCCCGTAGTGAGAGTGATCCTGCAAACCATTTGAGAGTTGTATTGCAGACCATTAAGGATCATAATTATTCTGTAAGTTTAGCAAGTGCAAATATTGGTTGAGATCATTAGCTTTCCTTAGTCACATTATTTTTGGTGATGGCATTCAGTTGATCCTCAAAAGACCAAAGCAGTGAGAAAGCTTCATTACCATTAGATAAAAAAAAGACCAATAAAAAGAATAAAGTGAGGGATTGGAGAGGATATAGTGGGAAAGTGAGTGAAAATATTGAAGCAAATAGAGAGCGAATGGAAAAGGCAAAAATCAGCTCCGATCTAGTTTCTTGAAGACATTTTCACTGAAATCGTCGCCCTGTCATGTAATCCGACCACCATCTCCTAAAACCCAATTAAAACTGGATACCAATTCCCCAAACAAACCTAAAATCATCAAAACCTACGACCAAAACCCCACAAAGTCCGTTTTTCATCAACTTCGGTGGAGAAGCATCAAAAACCCATCAACCTTACTGGAGAACCACCAAAATTCTCGCTAGAAAACTCTTCTCTGTCGTTGAGTTTTAGCTCAGCTACTATAATAGTATTGGTGAGGTTCTCTATCGCGTTTTAGTCTGTTGAGGTTCCAAATTCACAAAGCTCCGTGTTGATCGTGTAATTTGACACTTTAAAAACTTAGATTTAAGGTCCAATTCTATCTCTTCTCATTTTAATTTCATATTATATGATTGATTTTTGTGTTTAGCATGCTTGGATTCTGTATTGTATGTATGTGGTTGATGTTGGATTCATATTGTGAAAAATTGAATCAAGAAAAATTGAATTGCTAGTCGAAGAATAAGTAAATTATTGATTGAGAATGAAATACGGGGATGGATTGAACTTTATAAAATGAATACGATTTTCTTTCTTGATTTATTCATTTTTGTTTAATTCAAAATGAGCATTAATTTCATTGAATGTGGTAGTCTCTGATGTGTGCGCAATTGCTAACACATTTAAGGCCTTTAACCTAGAATAATTGCGAGGCCTTAAGTAATTTTTGTCATTTTTTGATGTGTTTATGTTAATTTTACAGATTAAGCTAATGGGATAGAGAACCAACAAGAATGACGGCAAAGAAGTTGAAATTTGGAGAAATCTGAAAAAGGGTGTGGCTGATGACATCTGTGATAAGTCGTCAGCCCCGTGATAGGCTATCACTGTTTCCGTCAAATATAACTAGGGAGTTGGCATGAAATAAATGTTGTGACGACATTTGTTGATAAGACGTCAAAAGTGTGATAAGCCGTCAGGAATACCATCAACCTTAACCAGAGAATAGGAATTGCTGTAAAGCTATGATGGCATATCGTGATAAGGCATCAAAGTTGTGACAAGCCGTTAGAATAACCGTCAACCTTATGCAGAAATTATCAAAATGCAAGAGGAGCTGACGACATCCATGACACACCGTAAGACTATTGATAGGTCATCAGAATCGCCGTCAGCCTGAGACAGCAAAAGCCAAACTTAAGAAGAATCTAACGACGTCCGTGATAGGCCGTCAGGCCCCTGATAGGCCGTCACGGGCGCCGTCGTCTATTCCGAGAAAAATCTAAAACACTTAATTTTATTTCCTTATTTAGGGTTTACTATTTAAAGCCTTGTTTGAGGGTTTTTATTGGGAGGAAATTATTGAGTTATCCAGCTATCCATTGACATATTGACAGTATATGATTTTTTTCTCTCTCTCTCTAAGAACAATATTTTAGAGTTTTGCCTTGTGATTCAATTACAAGAACACTTTTGATTTTCTTCATTCTTGTAAGTTAATATTTCTAGTTATGAATTCAAATTGTGTGCTTATTTCTTGCATCATGAGTAACTAAACACTCTTAACCTGGATTATGGAATTTAGGGTTAGGTCATGATAAGGTGTTATTTAATTACTCAAGGTTTAATAAGTGTTAGGATTTCTTGTTAATTCTGAGATTAGAATTTATGTCTGTTGGTTGCAAATAATAGCCGTACCTACTTTAGTTTGCTTGAGAAAGAAATCATAAACAGTAGGAAATGAATTATCAACAGGGACTCGGAAAGGCTTCATTTAATAATCAGCGTTGTAATAAGGTTGATTAACCTGAGGTAAAATCTGGGCAGTGAGTTGCGATTCCCTAAGTCTGAGAGGATTAGAAAATTAGACGCTCGAATAGGTCGAGAGACATTTGAGCATATCATCGATAAAAATAGCTTGTCATCCTAACCACCGTGAGAACCTTGAGTTAATGGTAGCATCTGTCATGTTTCATAAGCCCTAGTGAACATAATCTTGGTTATCTCATAAAATCTTGGTTACAAACATTAAGTTCAACGTGATAAATAATTTTCTGCAAAACTAAAACCCTCATTTCAGGAAACAGTAAAATACCAGTGAATTAAATCGTAAACAACTTGAGTTCACACCCTATTCCCTGTGGGATTCGATCCTAACCTAGTTGGGTTTTATATTAAGAATGATCTCTTACACCCATTCAAGAGTGTAATTTGAGCGTTACCAGTCTCATGATTGGGATGTGGTAGGCAAATGGTAGGTTGGGTAGGCAAGCCTTAGGATTCTATATTATTAAATGTGTAAATGTTTGTTTGAATGATTTTTCTATTGCATTTTTCATCAAATGTATTTATTCGCCGAGGATTATTCCAAGGTTACATGTATATATTCATTGAGGAATGCCCCGCGACACTTTGTATTCAGAAGAACGATCATGATCAAGTCCCAAGGCATCGGGTAAAGAATAGTTAGGATAATTAGAATAGCTCACATTTTCATTTCGGTATTTTTTTAATTTTGGTTTGTAATAAATTGTACTAGACACTATTTTTTTTTGGAGTTTTGACTGTTTGTTTTTTCGTTTTCTTATTGTGTTTTTTGTTGGTTTATACATTTCATAGCGTCGTACTAGCCTATATACTTCACGAAGTGACCGTGGTTGAACCATGGGACCGAGGGATGCCTAACACCTTCTCTTCAGTCAACATAATTCCTTATCTAGAATCTCTATTCGTGGGCCAGTTTTAAAGAGTCAAAAATTATTTTGAGAAAGAAATTCCTAAGATGACTTGGAATGCCAGATTTAGGTCAAGTGGCGACTCTGAATTTAAGTTATAAAAGTCTTTTTCGAAACACATTTTTTATCTTCTTTGTCACTTTTAATAAATATAAACACTTTTAAACTTAAAGTATAATTTTTTTCGATTGTAAAAGGGGTGTAACAGTGGTGGCCAGCGGTGAGGGAGAAGGAAAGGGGAAAAAGAGAAGGAAGAGTGGTGGTTGTCGGTCAGTGGTTAATTCTGGCAGCGACAAGAGTTTTTGGTATAGAGAGGGGAGAGAAAAAGGGAGTAAGGAGGCTAATGGGGGGAATCAGATTAGGGTTTTTGGGTTGATTATATTAAAGAGATATTTAATCTCAGCAGTTGATTGCGAGATCAATGGTTGTGATTAAAATTGAGGGAGTTCAGTAAAAATTGGTTAGATTTAAATTTGAACTCATATTAGGCTAAAATTGATATCAATTGGGTGGAAGAATGGCTAGAAATTAAATAAATTGGAGAAATTGTTTTAAGTTAGGCCGCTATTAAATTAATATATATAACAAGATTAACCAATGTTATAAAAATCTTTGTAAATAAATTTAACGACACATAATAAATTATTAAAATCGATGACATTATTATTATTATTAATAATAATAAAATCATTATTCTCAAATTAATTATAATTAAATTATATAAATAAAATCAATGGCATGTAATATATTATTTTAAAATCTACGATAATAATTATTTGAAATAAATTAGGCACCTATAAATAATACAAAATTTAGAATTACAAAAATAATACAAAGTTATGTAAAAAATATTATATTTAAATTAATAAATTATATATATTATATAAAAATACAAAATTAAATAAAAAATAAATTGCATACTTTAAAATCATGAATGTGACGCATCGGTGTTTATTGATATCAAAATAATATGTAAAATATATTAATATTTGAAATCAATAATTTTTGTAAAATATCAGCGTAGGAGGAGTATCGGGAGGTCAAAATTGGGTGTCAACAGCTGCCCCTTCATTGCTTGAGAATGATGGAAGAATTGTCGAGCAACGAAAGTTAATCTAGTAGCTAATTTTGTCTAACCGAGAGAATAGTTTGTTGGAATTAATGCAATAGGAGGTCATTTTAAACTAGTGTGACTGAGACTTTGGTTTTAAGTAGTCTACATATCTCTGGTTTTATGAGAATCAAGTCGTGTGTAGTTCTAGATTTAGTAACGAACAATATACCAAAAGAATGTAAATAAGAAAGGAGGGGCATTAATAATGATATCATGGGTCGATGAGATGAGAGTGAATAGGATTTGAAACAATGACAAGCTGAGAGGTATGAATACGAAAGGAAAGTGAGTTTATATGACGGATAGATAAATAGGGTGATATTCCAAAAATAGGAGCACAAATTATTCTTGTTTGTTGCTCCTTCTTTTTCACCTGCGTACTTTTCTACATGCTAACCAATGAAGGTTAAAGCATGTAAACAATAAGCCCATAATAAGCAGAAAGTAAATAGAAGAATAAATAAAATGTATCTGTTATATTGTTGGATTGGCTGTTGGGTTTCACAATGCAATATTGGATTGGCTATCAGACCTCTCAATACAATGTTGGGTCAGTTGTCGGGCTTCTAGATGTAATGCAAGATTGGCTGTTGGGACTCTCAATATAGTGTTGGATCAGTTGTTGGGCTTTTCGATGTAGTGTTAGATCAGCTGTTGGGCCTCTCAATGTAGTGTTGGATCAACAGTTGAGCTTCTCGATACAATATTAAATTGACTATTGGGCCTCTCAATGCAATGTTAGATCAATTATTAGGCCTTTCGATGCAATGTTGGATCGGCTATTGGGCCTCTCAATGTAATGTTGGATCAACTATTGTGCTTCTCACTGCAATGCTGATTAGCTGTTGGTCTTCTCGAAACAATATTGGATTGACTGTTGGGGCTCTTAATATAGTGTTGGATTAGCTGTTGGCTTCTCGATACAATGTTAGATTGGCTGTTGGGCCTCTAAATCCAGTCATTCAAGTTGTTGTAGAGTGATTCTTGTCATATTTACTTGTTAATTCTGCACTCAAAGAAAATTATGAGTTTTTAAAAGGGAAAGGTTGATTTATTCTTCTACCTCGATTAAAGAATCTTGTTCTCGATATCACCGTTCGATGATGAGCCTCATCCGGGTCTTCACTTGGGCTGATAATTAATAGTTTTGAAATTATGTTTGAAAATAGTTGTCTTTTGAAAGTGATAAGTAAAGCTTATTGTAAAGAATGTGAAATGTTGTCGAATCATTGACTGTGACATATCTAGAGACAATACAATGTCTTATCAGAATTTGTTCTCTTGTACATAAATTTTGAGGACCACTCAAAAATTTCTACCCCAGTATATATTTGTTTGTCGTAAAAGATCACAAAAAGACTGCTTGTAAGAATTTTTGAGGTCGTCTCAAAAATTTTGCCTCAGTTTTATAGTTGTGTTAATGTCAATCCCATATAGAATTTTTGAGGTCCTCTCGAAAATTCTACCCCAATTACAATGTTCATATAAGGGAAATAAGAGAATTTTATTATATTGAGATCGAACTCCATAGGAGCGCCTACGTATCCCACTTAAACGGGAATCAACTCAAACATAGTTCTAATTACAATGTAAGGGTTGTAAGATAAGATTATCGTAATATCTCTTAACAACATTTGAATTGATAGGTTTGGACCAAACTATGCCATCCACCTCTATGATTATGAGAGCTCCTCCTGTCAAGCCTTAATGAACCATGTAAGGGCCTTGCTAATTTGGTGAGAATTTTCTTTGCCTCATGTTGATGTGGAAAAATACATTTCAAAACTAATTGCCTAGGTGTGAAGTAACTTGACTTATCTTCAAAATCAACCTTACTAACAAACTCCTCAGGGATCTCTTCTTCTTTCATTTCTTCTAATTCACTTACATTATATTGTATAGTCTCGTTATGTGTCACAAGCTCAGATTCAATATTTTTTAAAAGTGATTTTGTTATAAGAGAGAGAGATAGAGAATAAGCTTTTATTAATGGTGCTAAAATGTCTCAAAACATAATGTTAAAACAAAACAAAAATTGCAAACCAGCTCAAAAATTGAGTCTATTTATTTTAAAATAGGAAAACATCAAAATCTTTCAATTCTACCTAAGTGCCCGGAAAGGCCTAGATGGACTGGATCTCTAGATGGTGAGTGTAGTCTTATCTCCATTGTTCTGAGTAGGTGCTCCTCTCTCCTAATTGATGATGACATGATAATCTTCTTCCTCGGTCAGAAATATGAACCTCAAGCTTTCCAAAATCTCCTTTTTATATCCTAGCCAACAGAAGACACTTATAGCCTCAAATATTACCTGTCGTTATGCACTAATAGGAGTACACTTTTTACCTTCAAGGAACCATATAGAATGTTAGAAGTCCACATGTTCATCAATATCATATCGAGTATATTTACTTGATAGTCTAGAAGGGGATTGTTGGTGACATTTGGTGCTGGTTATTTCAACTAAATAACCTTGGTGTCGATCAAATTTTAAATATTCTTCTTCAAGGCAAAACATGTCTCAATCGGATGCCCTTTCATTTCAAAATGATAAGGACAAGTCTGATTATGGCGATACCACACAGACTTAGTATCAACATGCACGATAGGAATGGGCGTGATATAGCCTACCTTTTTGAGTCATTCATATAATTTGCCTATGTGTTTAGCTAAATGTGTGCATTGTATCTTTTCAAATTTGGATTTGAATTTGTGGTTTGTTTAACGAGAAGGTTGGGATGCTTGAACTTGAGTGGGTTGGGCATTGTATATAAGATAGGTAGGGCTTTGGAATTGTGGGTGCATTTGATATGGAGTAGGTGCTTGGAATAGTAAGGTTTGATATGGCACTGGGGGTTGTAATAAGTAAGGAGATGTTGGGTATAGTATCGTTGTTTTTGGATAAGGTGGTGGAATTAAAATTTGGTAACTTATAACACATTTGAAGGCTGGGCTACCATTACCATACCAATCTCTTTCTTTTTCTTATTCTCTAAGGTTCCTCCAAATTGTGAAGTTTGTAAAGATTCTAGACTTATGATACTTTTGTTCTTAAGACATCCTTCTAATATATCCCCCACTTTGATGATATTAGTGAAACTTTTATCAACAACAATGATTATTTTCTTAAGGTATTGTGGCTTTAGAGAGAGAATGAAATATTCTTTTATTTGGGGTTCCTCTATTAGGGATCGAGCTCTTGCAGTCTCAGACCTCTACCACATAGCATAATATTAGAATGACTCACCTTATTTCTTCCTCAAGCTCTACATGTAGAACCAGTTAGGAGCATTGTAAATATTAAATCCAAACTGCTCCATGAAGTTAAACACTGAGTCAATCTAGCCAACCCATTTCTTGACATCTTGTTCCATATACCATGTTAAAGCCTCCCCAATGATACTTCTCATGAACATCTTCATTCTTAACTTTTCGTTCTTCCAACTCCTTCCAGTTTGTAAAAATACATGCGCATATGCACTTTCAAATCTTCATTTCCATTGTATAGCTCAAATTTTTGAGGTTTGTACCCCTCCAGTAAATCAACATCAGGATGAACACACAACTCTTCATAGCTGAGCCCTCTCAATCTATTACTTCCCTTCAATTGTCTCAATCTGTCAACCACAGATTGCGTGGTAAGGTCTTTTTTTAAAGGATCAAATGTGTGGTAAGCATATAAAATGGTTTCAATGTATATGGTGTTTAGAGTATGTATTCTAGATGCATGATAGTAGAATATGTTTTGGATGTTTTGGTTTGAAGGATTTTGCGGAGGTATGGGGATTGAGTATTTAGGATCTTGGACGTGTTGGGTAGGTACATATGGTGTGTTTTGGAGGGGATTTTATAGATTTTGGATGTTTTAAAGAATTTCAGGTTGAGAGAGAGGCATTGGATGATTAGGAGGAGTTTGATATTTTGAGATAGCATAACTATCGTCTTGCAGATCGGGAGTACTCAGATTAAGGAAAAGTTTGGCTAAGTTGTGCCCCTGCGCTAACTCTCCTTGTAACCCCAAAATTTTCTTCTCCATTTTCAGTATTATTTCATTCTATTCGGCAATACTTTCTCCCTCCAAGCTAGTTCTATCTTTTTCTGTTAGGTTGTGTTGATCTCCCATTACTTCTTTACCCTTGTGACTCATAGGCAGAGAAGGAGGAGAAAGAGGAGCTCCCTTTGATTGGTTATGGTAAGCCAGGGTGCATAAATCAACCTTTTGGGAGAGAAAAAACAACAACAATAACAAAAAAAATAAAAAAAATAATAATAGTACATTAATGACATAAAGAAGTAAACAAAACAGCACACAATAAACATGTTGTTTGATGCTTCCTATTTTGGGAGCCTCTTTTGAGCCAGAGGTAGACCTATCGTTGTTTGAGAGATAAGTATGTCATAAAATAATATCATTTGCTCATAAAATGATAAACCCCAACATTAAAACTTTATTGAACTAAATTGTCTCCTAAATTAAAAGAAAGAAAAATACAAGAAAATCATAAGGAAAACCAAGACAGTCTTTACTTGATTTGTCAAATTCATGAAGTTGGGAGTACCATTGAACCTGCAAAACAAAGTGTTAGCCTACTCCACCCCAAAGAGAAAATGACAACATTTAGGCATATTTATCTCTCAAAATGAACATAAGTAATGAAGCATTCATTTTTGGGATTATTAAATCCCTTAGAACTTAGGGCATGACTTTCTAACAAAATATCCTAGTTTTTTGAGATACTTATTCCTTAGAAAAGGAATAAATGGTTAGGTTCTAGGTTTAAGAATTGTTGTATGACATGTTACCCTGAGAGTGGAAAAGCTAATGACTGTTGATGCACTACTGATCGACCGATTCACAAGGCATTTTTCATAGGTTGTTTTAGAAAAGAACGTCAATGCAACCACGTAACCATTCATAAAAAATAAAGAAGGTTCCAAGTGTAGAAAAATATGAGAGGAATGACAATTTAAGAAAAGAGGTAACACATGGAACACAACAAAAAATACAATAATATATTCATCAACATAAAAAATAAGACAACACATAGTCAATTATCAAGAAAAAAGGCAAAAGGGGATAGGCATGAAGAGAGATATAAATCACATAACGGGAAAGGGGAAAGGGCTAACATGTTGAAAAATAAATCATGATGTCAAAACAAATAATATTACGGAAAAACACAAAAATCAAAAATAAAATTTAGACAAATAACAAAATCCTACATAAAACATAAATTCGTAGTGGTTAGAACCTAAGTATCCCCAGAAGAGTTGTCATGCTGTTGCACCCCATTTTTCTCGTAAAAAGAGGAATTCAACATGAAAAATCTTTTTAGGAATAGTTGAAACAGAAGAGTCGCAACATAACGAATTAAGGTGCATTAGGGCACCATTCTATTATGAGTGTATTATTATTTAGTCTAATTCACTAGAAATCGAATAACGTTTTTAATTACCTCGAAAGAAAGGTATTAGGAACCTTTCAAGGTCCTTAAATGTGGATCCCGACCAAATTTATATATTACGTGGGGATTCTACGTGATAAATAAAAGTTATTTTTTTAATAATTTAATATTAACTAAGTGATGTAATAAAGAACATTTTCAACTAGTGTATTTATCATACAAAGAATAAAAAATACAAGAGATGCAAGGCTGACTTTTTGCGACATGCAAATAATACTTGAATAATACCATAATTTGTGTATTCGTCATCTTCCTCGGATTACAGACTCTGGTGAACTCCTTTTCTTTACAGTATATCCAGCAAAGATAATATTCAATAATAATGAGAGACGTGTTAGAAAGATTTGCCACTTTAATTTGGTGGTCAATTTAATGTAAGAATAAATAAATTGACAACACATCAAGTTAAAATTAAGAGAGGGGGAGAGAGAGAGAGAGAATGGGATCAGGTACGACAAGTGATGTGCTATAGAAATATAACACTTTTGATGCTTAAAATATGAAAAATATGGAAGCATCTGAGGTTATTTTGTTAAATATGATGCATTTTGGGTATGTTTTGCACATAATCATATTTTAGATACTAAGTTTGCAAAAATTTGAAAAAGTGTTTTTGGCTACTTTTTGGAGCAACTATGGATATTCGGGACACTTACTAGTATGTTTGTGATCAAAGTGTGTTCAAGAATTGAAAAAGAGCAGAACAGATGACTCCCAACACTTGCGGGATTTTTTCATCCTGTAGCTATGCCGTGTAGCTGTACTTACCCAGATGACCGCAGGTACTACCTGCGCCCAGGGTTAGGGTGCAGGTATAGACCACATGTGGCCACCAACTCTATTTTCTTCTATTTCGTTCGGACTTTGGTTTTAGGTTTTCCTCATGTACTATAGATACCCTTTATGTGTTCTTTAGTAGGAGTTACATACTTTTGATATTCACAACCATATTTTGATTCCAAGATTCAATTTTGATCTTGGGATTTTCTTGTATTTACTTCAGTTGATTGATTTAGTTATGGTTGTGGGTATTTACACTTTTTATCATTTTGATTTCATCTATGCTTTCAATTATGAATGATATTGATTTCTTTACAAGTATGAGAGGCTAAAACGTATAGAGTCATAAGTGGCCAACCTCAAGCGATCCCAGCATATTAGTATGTTCAGTTGTATAAAGATGATGAAGATGATCTGGGATACATTAACCCAGCAGAGACTGGAGCTATCATTCCTCCTGTTTTGCCCTCTGATGTCAAGTTTAAAATTTTTAGTGCTATGATTCAACTCTTATACTTGAAGGCATATTTGCAGGGTTGCCTACAAATGACGCAAATATATATCTGGAAAACTTTACTGGGATTTGCACTTCATATGCAAAATCTAGGGTAGATCAGGAGGTATTGAGACTAAGGTTATTTCCCTTCTCGCTTAATGAAGAGGCATTTTTATGGCCAGGGGAACATCAAAGATGGTCTATCACTACATAGAATGAGTTATACAAATAATTTTTGTAAGGTTTTTCCTCCATCTAGGGTATTGTAGCTCAAGGATAAGATTTATAACTTTACGCAGCTACAGTTAGAATCTATGTATGAGGAATAGTTCAGGTTCAAGAAGAAGCTTAGCATGGTGCCCAACCACTGGATTTCAGGGACAAGCTTGTTGGAGATCTTCTATAGAGCCCTAACTATCAGTTCTAGAGCAATGGAAAACACTATCTCTAGAGGAGCTTTCATGAGATTATGATAAAATATGGCTCCGATAATTATGGATCAGATCTCATTAACTAATCGAAGGCGACAAACTTGGGAGGTTGAGAGAGGTTCAGATATTTATTCTATTGGAGCTTCTAGTGATCAGAGTATAGCTAAAGATGTTGTAGCTCAGGAGATTTTACAATTAAGGATAGAAATTGGTAAGTTGTCCAAATAATTTGCAATAATAAATGCTGCAAAGGTTAATGTATTAGAGGTATAGGGTACAGCTTCTAGGGTGCAGAGTCTGGGTCAAAGGAGGAGGTAAAGTATGTGGATCATCAATTGGTGGGTTTGTAAGCCCAAGGGCAAGGGAATCAAGGTCAGAACTATGATGTTAGAGAAAAATACATTCCACCTGGCAGACGAGATGCAGAATCGAGAATAGAAGAGATATTGGCTAAGCTGATAAAGGGTTAAGAGAGTCAGGAAACTTGCCTCAAAGAACTCAAGGCCAATGTTTCAAGATTGAATTAGAAGGTTGAATCACATGCAACTGCTATTAAGCAGTTAGAGCATCAGTATGAGCAAATCTCTGCCATTTTGGCCCAACGTCAGGTAGGTGCATTTCCTAGTGACAATGTACCAAATGCTCCAACACTGGTTCATTGTCTAGATATTAACACGAGGAGTGATTCCCCACCTAATGAGTACTTTTTTTATTGCTACTAATGATCTAAAGAAGGAAAATATTATTGTAGATGAGCTACCTCAAATTGATTTCGAGAAGCTGACTTGTAGGGATGATGATTTTGGGAGTGATGATGATGACCACTGGGTATCAGAAGAGCTCCAAGATATAGTGCAGCAATTTAGCATATATATTCATGCACCATCAGTAGAAAAGAAGAGAGGCCCAAGTCCAATCACCATTCCATGTTTTATTGGGCCTTTTGACATTAATTAGGCTCTATGTGATTTGGGAGTAGGAATAAATATAATGCCATTGGTGATATACAGGGTGTTGGGGTTAGGCAAACTTAATCCTACATCTGTAAGGTTATTGATGACTGATTTATCTATAAAGGAGCTAGTGGGTATTGTGCTCAATATAGAAGTGAAGGTAGCTTTATTCACTTATATAATAGATTTCATGATATTCCGGGTGTTGATTGATATGCAACTTGAGGAGATCACTTTCAAATGGAATGATAACCGAATAATGTTGAATATATGCATGATAGTTCAAAATCCTATTGATGTGAGAGTGGTAATAGTGATTGATACAGTGGGTGATAATGTGGTTGAAGTAGATATACCTATTAAGGAGAGATTAGGGGTAGAAACATTAATAATTGTGATCATGAACTTTGAGAGTGATGGGATAAATGAATATGATGAGTTGGGTCAGGCACTACATGGCATAGGTTCTTTCAAATATGCCCTTAAGAAGCTGGATCTTGACTTCAAGAATAAAACCATACCTCCCATAAGACCATCGATTAAAGAACCATCGATATTAGAATTAAAGGACCTCCCATATCACTTGTAGTATGCATTCTTGGGGGCTAACAATACTTTACTAGTAATTATTACGGAAGATTTAGCAGAAGCACAGGTAAAAGCTTTGATATCAGTGTTATAAAAGTTCAAGAGCTATTGGGTGGACCATTGCAGACATTGTAGGTATTTCACCAGGAATATACACATATAATATACAGCTTGAGCAAGTCAACATTCCTAGTATTAAGCACCAGAGACGACTAAACCCTCTCATGCAAGAAGTGGAGAAAAAAGAGATAATCAAGTGGTTAGATGCTGGAGTGATTTTCCCCATTGCAGACAACAAGTGGGTGAGCCTGATTCAATATGCTCCAAAGATAGAAGAAATCACAGCAGTTCCAAATGAGAAGAATGAATTAGTACCAGTGAGGCCAGTGACCGGTTGGAGAGTATGCATGGACTACAGAAAGTTGTACAAGTGGACATAAAAAGACAATTTCCCTATATCGTTCAAGGATCATATGTTAGAAAAACTAGTAGGCAGAGGTTGGTACTATTTTATGATGGGTACTTAGGGTACTATCAAATCATGATTTCTCTCAAAAACCAAGAAGCAACTACCTTTACTTTCGCTTATGTGACCTTTGCATTCAAGGGGATGCCGTTCAGACTATGTAATACGCCTGCTACTTTTATGAGATATATGATGTCCATATGCTCTGACATGGTGGAAGACACTATTGAAGTATTCATGTATGACTTTTCAGTGGTTAGGGACTTATTTAATGATTTTTTAGCCCATTTGGCCAGTATACTACAGAGATGTAAAGAGTGCACCTTGTACTAAACTGGGAAAAATGCCACTTCATGTTGAAAGAAGGTATCATGCTAGGGCACAAGATCTCCAAACATTGTCTTGGGGTGGAAAAGTGAAGATTGAGGTAACTGAGAAGTTTCTGCCGCCAGTGTCAGTTAGAGGCATACGGAGTTTTTGGATCATGCAGGCTTTTATAGGAGGTTCATCAAGGACTTCTCTAAAATTGAAAGTTCTTTATGCAAGATTTTAGAGAATGAGGTAAAATTTCTATTCGATGATACTTGTCTCAAGGCTTTTAAATGCCAAAAGGAATAATTGATTTTAGAGCTTATCATTGTGTCTCCTGACTGGTCAGTACCTTTTGAAGTAATGTGTAATGCGAGTGGAGTGGCCTTTAGAGATGTTCTTGGCTAAATAAGAGAAAATATATTGTATCCCATCTACTACGGCTGCAAAGCTTTAAAACCCGCATAGAAAAATTATATAGCTAAAAAGTAAGAGCTACTTACGGTGGTTTTTGCTTTTGAAAAATTTTAGTCTTACTTGATTGGGATTAAGGTTATAGTGCACACTGAACATACATCCTTGAGGTACTTGATATCGAAGAAAGATGTCAAACCCATATTAATTCGTTGGGTTTTTTTACTGCAAGAGTTTGATTTTGAAGTCAAGGATCGAAAAGGGAAAGAAAATCAAGTTGCAAACCACTTATCCAGACTTAAGGAGGATACCATAAAGAAACTAGGGGATAATCTTTAGATAGATGATGCTTTTCCTGATGAGCGAGTATTGGTAGAATCTCAAGATTTGATTCCCAGGTTTGCTGATTTTGCCAACTATTTGGCAAATAATTTTGTCCTAGAAGATCCATCCTTCCAGCAACAACGAAGATTTATGCATGATGTAAGAAAGTTCTTTTAGGATAATCCATATTTGTTTAGGGTCTGCGCTGATGGTGTAAATTAGATATGCATTCTAAAGGTGGACATGATGAGCATTGTGGAAGCTTGTCGTTTTTCACCAGTTGGGTGTCACTACAGTGGCATACGAACAATCCATAAAATCTATATTGTGTGTTTTACTGGCCTTAAATTTACAAGGATACTCATGATTTCGCAAAAGCCTGAGACCAATATCAGCGTCAAGGCAATATTTCACAGTGATAGGAACTCCCCATGACACCTATTCTCGAGTTAGAGTTGTTTGATGTGTAGGGAATTGACTTTATGGGCTCGTTTTTAAGATCCTATGGCATGAGATAAATTTTAGTACAGTTGACTATGTGTCGAAATGGGTAGAGGCAGTTGTGCTGCCAGATAATGAAGGTAGAAAAGTCATTGCCTTCTTGAAGAGAAACATCTTTTCCTTATTTGGCACTCTATATGCAATTATCAGTAATGGTGGGTCATATATCTGCAACCATTTGTTCAAAGCACTTCTTGATAGATATGATGTAAGAAATAAGGTGGAAACACCTTACCATCCACAGATAAGTAGGCAAGTGGAAGTTTTGAATAGAGAGATAAAGTCCATATTAGAAAAAACTGTGAATACCACTAAGACTGACTAGTCTAGAAAGCTAAACAATGAATTATGGGCCCACCATACAGCCTATAAGACCCCCATATATGCCTCTCCATATCATCTTGTGTATGGAAAAGCATGGCACTTACAAATTAAGCTTGAGCATAAGGCACTATGGACATTGAAAATGCTAAATTTTGAGTGGCATGATGCAGCAAACTTGAGGTTGAGCAAGGTGAATGAGTTTTAGGAATTTTGACTCAGTACTTTTGAGAACTCAGCCATATACAAAGAAAGAACAAAGTTGTACCATGACAAAAATATTGAGAAGAGAATATTCAAACCCGATGATTTGGTCTTATTATATAATTCAAGACTACGCTTGTTCCCTGGTAAGCTGAAATCAAGATGGACTAGACCATTCACTGTGGTTAAGGTGTACCCATATAGTGATACTGAGATAAAATATGATGGTGATATCCCATTTAAAGTGAACGGGCAGTGAGTGAAACACTACATGAAAACCTGAAAGAAGTAAGAGTTTGTGCTAAAATAGACCTTGGTGAAGTCTGAGTAGTCAAGGGAACTAAGTCATGCTACGACAGTAAATCAAGCTCTGCTTAGGAGGCAACCCAAGGTACACGGACACCTAGTGCATCCTAGGTATGTTCTCACTTTCCTTCATTTTACTTTATTTTGGTGCATTAAGGACAGTGCATAGTTTTTAGTTGGGGGTGGGCATACCAGGCCGCCATTGATTTTTGATGTCGTACTTCTTTTTCTGTCGGTCGCGGTATGGTTGTAGAACCGGCATGTCTAGGATAATTTTATGTCATATTGTGTTTTATTTTGTATTATTTTATTTTTGTGTAATTAGAAGATTTTTAAGTATTTAGGGCAATAGTCATGTTTTGATTGATTTTTGATAGCCCTAAAAAATTTTGTATTTTAGAACTGTGTGAATATATATATATATATATGTGTGTGTATGAACATTGAGGATCTTTTTATGGCATTAGGATTAGGGACATGATAATCACTTGCTAATAATTGCATGAATCGGATAGGTAGTAGTTGGTAATGTTGACTCTGTGCCATGTGTGTGTGAGATACTACATAGTTCCCTTTATGTGTTGAATTCAGAACTTGCCTGATTTGTCTTGCCTAGGTTGAAGGATAGTCGGTTAGGAAAGGATCATTGGCCATTTTTGTTTTTAGTCCATTTTTAGCTTAAATGACCTTCCATGTGTGAATTATATCCCTTGATCCCTGTTTTGAGACATATAAGCCTATTTTTCTAGTTTTACCATTTACCTTCCCATTTATATTATAATGAACTTGTTTTGGCCCTGGTCCTCCTTGGACATTGTGCACCTTAACTCAGACAAAATGCCTAAGTTGAGAGTGGTTATCATAGGGATGCATAGTGTAAAGTGGGTATGTAGAAAGGTTAAGTAAGGAAAAAAGTTAGTAGGGCTGGGTATGGTAGCAAAAGAAAGAATAAAAAAGTAAAGAAAAATAGTGAAAAGGAAAAAAATAAAAATAAAAGACCACACCCAACCAGAATGTGCAATAAAGAATCAAAAGGGAGAAATAAGGGTGGAATAAAAGAAAATGGGCTAGTAAGTGAGACCTAAGGTTAGTGTAGTGTCAAGGAGGCTTAGTCACTTGATATGTACATATTTACTATACCAGCCCCCAAGCCTACATTACAAGCAGAGAAAAGTCCTATAGCGATCCTAACTTGACTATCTAAATGATAAGGTATAGAAAATAAAGGCAAGCCTATGGTATATGATACACATTGATTGGAACTTTTCTTCAGAGTAAGAGTATCTCATGACCATCCCTGCATTGACATATATTATTTTATATGAGTTAGTAGGACATCTTATTGTAAAGGCACTTGAGTCATATTACTAGCTATTTGCTTGTTTTTGGTAGTGTAACTTATATATATGAGTAGTTGTCAGTTTCTAATGTAATTGCCATACCTTGATCCCACTGTGTCACATTGTTGTACTTCATGTTCATACAGAGTTGGTTTTGGAAAATAAGAATGGAGGGGGTGTTGTGTTCTCCTAGTTAAACATCATTTTTGTTTTTGTTGTGTTTTGTTGCCTGAGGACATGCAAATGTTCTAAGTTGAGATTGTTGATGTGCTATAGAAATATAACACTTTCAACGCTTAAAATGAGGAAAATATGAAAATTTTAGTGATTTTTTTGTTAGGTATGATGTGTTTTGGGTATGTATTGCAGGAAATCATGTTTTGGGTGCTAAGTTCGTGAAAAGGGTGGAAAAAAGTATTTTTGGCTACTTTTTGGAGCAACTATGATGTTCGGGATACTTTTCAGCTTGTTAGTGATCAAAGCATGTTAAAGAATTGAAGAAGAGCTGAAAAAATTACTCCCGACACTTACTAAGTCAACCCACAGACCGCATGTAGGACCTATGGATTGCAAGTAGGCATAGCAAGTGCCAAGAGTCCAAAATCCCAAGAGCTGACTTGCGGAATTTTTTTATCTGGTACCTAAGCCATGTGCCTGCATTCAGCCTGCTGCCCGCAGGTATTACCTGTGCCTAGGGACAGAAGCAGGTACAGACCACATGTGGTCACCGACCCTTTTTTCTTCTATTTCGTTCGGGCTTTGGTTTTGGGGTTTCCTCATGTACTATAAATACCCTTTATGTGTTTTTTAGTAGGAGCTATGCGCTTTTGATATTCACAATCATATTTTAATACCAAGATTCAATTTTGATCTTAGATTCTCTAGTATTGACTTTAGTTGATTAATTTAGTTATGGTTGTAGGTTTTTACACTTCTTATCACTGTGATTTCATCTACTCTTTCAATTATGAATGATATTTATTTCTTCACAAGCATGAGCTGCTAAAACCCATAGCTAGGGTTGTGGACATCGTGACAGCTTGACAATATAGTGGAAGTATGATTGTTTAATTTAACCAATACCCATTGCATGCATTGTATTATCTTCATTATATTAGATTTCTTAGTGGTGGCAGACGTTAAGACCCCGCCTAGATTATTGCTACTTACTCTGAAAGAGGAGTAGTAACTAGAAAAAGATAATGGCAACAGTAATTTGTAGTTTAGCTATCGATCCAAGATACTAGGTATTATATGTGTAAGATGGTTAGATTTAATCTAATAACTAGAGACTCAAAGTGTAATAATTAATAGGGATCAAGACAAGGGTTAGTAAATGCGAAATCCTGAAACTCAAAAGGTAAAGGGTGAAATTTGTCTACTCGTCTAAAATACTGTCGATGCTAAATAACTTATTGATTTTACATGCAGGGTTTTGGGTTGATTCAACAAAGCACGATAAGCATATAGAGTTGAGAAGCTGGGGGGAACATAATCCTAGTGTTCATCAATACTGATTACAGCCGAAGTTGATATTTACTCTTCGTTTTATATTTCCATTCAAATCCCCCCATTTACTTTTTCAATTTTTTCTTCTTGGTTACAATATCTGAAATTCAAGAGTTCACGTATTTATTTGGGATTTAACCCCAACCTTCATTGAGTTACTATATTTGATAACGACTGTATCATCTTCAGAGAGGTGGTGTAGCTTGGGCGTTACCAAATTTTAGCGTTGTTGTCGGGGAATACGGTGTTGATTTGTGAACTAAAGTCATTGCAGTCTTTGGGTTTTGCTTTTTGTACTTAGTTGGGCATACACTGGTGTATGCCTAGCATACGGAGTAGAGGTAATCCCTTACTCCTACTGAATCTGAATCCAGAGAGGATTCTACAAACACCTAGTATGATGTTAAAGTAAAAAAGAGAAGATTTACCTCCCCCTTCTCTTGAAAGAGTTCAGGACATTGTTGATTGAAAGATAGGTGCGATTTTATCTCAAGATGAAAATAAGAGATGGGTAGTAGAAAAAACTAAATGCATAGCTCGGGAGGTAGAGTTAGCTGAGCAGAGACAGGCAGCAGACCGCCGAGCAATACTCGGTGGAAAATAGAAGAGAGTAAGAGGAGGCCAACCTCAAGTGATCCCAGCTTATCAATATGTTCAGCCATATAAATATAATGAAGAGGATCTAGGATACATTAACCCGACAGAGACTAGAGCTATCATTCCTCCTTTTATGCCCCCTGATGTCAAGTTTAACATTTCTAGTACTATAATTCAGCTCTTATACTTGAATGGTGTGTTTGCAGGGTTGCCTACAGACGACGAAAACATGAATCTGGCAAATTTTACTAGGATCTGCACTTCATATACCATACCTAGGGTAGATCAGGAGGTATTGAGATTGAGGTTGTATCCCTTCTTACTTATTGGAGAGGCATCTTTGTGTCTAGGGGAACTTCAAAGAGGGTCTATCACTACATGGAGTGAGTTAGGCAGATAATTCTTATAAGGTTCTTTCCTCTATCCAGGGTATTGCAGCTCAAGGATAAGATTTATAACTTTAGCCATCTGCAGTCATAATCAATGTATGAGGCATGGTTCAGGTTCAATAAGAATCTTAGCATGGTGCCTAATCACCAAATTTTAGGGACAAACTTGTTAGAGATCTTCTATAGAGCCCTGACTATCAGTTCTAGAGCAATAGCAAACACTATCTTCGGAGGAGCCTTTATAAGATTATGATGGGTAATGGCTTCGATAATTATGGATTAGATCTCATTAACTAATCAAGGGTGGCAAACTCGGGAGGTTGAGAGAGGTTCTGACATTTATGCCATTGGAGCTTTTGGTGATTGGAGAATAGCTAAAGATGTTGTAGCTTAGGAGATTTCACTATTAAGGACATATATTGGTTAGTTGGCCAAATAATTTGCAATAATAAATGTTGCAAAGGTTAATGTAGTAGGGGTATAGGGTGCAATTTCTAGGGTACATAACTTTGGGTTAGAAGAGGAGGCAAGGTATGTGGATCATCAATTAGCATGTTTTCAAGCCCAAGGGCAAGGGAATCAAGGTCATAACTATGATGATAGAGAAAAATACATTCCACCTGGCAAACGAGATGCGGAATCAAGAATAAAAGAGATGTTGGCTAAGTTGATGAAGGGTCAAGAGAGTAAGGAAACTTGCCTCAAAGAGCTCAAGGCAGATGTTTTGGGATTTGAATCACATGCAACTTCTATTAAGTAGTTGGAGCAGCAGTCTAGGCAAACCTCTGCCACTTTGTCCCAACATCAGACATTCCTCCAACACCGCTTCATTGTCTGGCTATTAACACGAGGACTAATTTCCCACCTGATGAGTACTTTTTTCCTACTGCTAATGATCCAAAGAAGGAAAATATTATTGTAGATGAGCCACCTCAAACTGAATTCGAGAAGCTGACTTGTAAGGATAATGATTTTTAGAGCGATGACGATGATGATTGGGTATCAGGAGAGATCCAAGATATAGTGAAGAAATTTGGCATATATTTTCATGCACCATCAGTAGAAAAGAATGGAGACCTAGGTGCAATCACCATTCTATATTATATTGGGCTTTTTGACATTAATTAGGCTCTATGCAATTTGGGACAGAAATAAATATAATTCCATTGGTGATATACAAGGTGTTGGGGTTAGGCTAACTCAAGCCTACATCTACAAGGTTGTTGATAGCTGATTTATCTGTGAAGGAACCAGTGGGTATTATGTATAATGTAGAGTGAAGGTGGCTTCATTCACTTATCCTATAAATTTTAGACTATAAAGTTGATACCTACTCTCTGATTATCTTAGGTAGACCTTTCTTGTCTATTGTTCAGGTGTTGAATTATATGGACCTAGAGGAGATCACTTTTAAATGGAATAATAAGCAAAATAGTGTTGAATATATGCATGACAGTTCAACAACCTGCTGATATAAGACTGGTAGTAGTGATTGATGCAATGGTTTATGATGTGGTTGTGGGTGTACCTATTGGTGGAGAGATTAGAGGTAGAAGCATTAGCAACAGTAATCATAAACTTTGAGAGTGATGGGGTAAATAATAAGATGAGCTGGTTAAGGCACTACATGGCATAGGTTCTTACAAATATACCCCTAAGAAGTTGGATCTTAACTTTAAGAACAAAACCACACCTCCTGCAAGATCATCAATTGAAGAACCATCGATATTGGAATTAAAGGCCCTCCTACCTCACTTTCACTATGCATTTTTAGGGGCCAACAATACTTTACCAGTAATTATTGTGGTAGAATTAGCAGGAGCATAGGTGAAAGCTTTGATATCAGTGTTACAAAAGTTCAAGAGAGCTATTGGGTGAACCATTAAAGACATTATAAGGATTCCACCAGGTATATCCACACACAAGATATAACTTGAGCCAGACAACATTCCCAGTATTGAACATCATAGACGACTGAACCCTCCCATACAAGAGGTGGTAAAAAAGGAGATAATCAATTAGTTAAATGTTGGGGTAGTTTTGCCCATTGCAGACAACAAGTAGGTAAGCCTAGTTTATTGCGTTCCAAAGAATGGAGGAATCATATTGGTTCTAAATGAGAAGAATAAATTAGTACTAGTGAGCCAAGTAACCGGCTGGAGAGCATGCATGGACTATAGAATGTTGAACAAGTAGACACAAGAAGACCGCTTCCCTATGCCATTCATGGATCAATGTTGGACAGACTAGCAGGCAGGGGTTGGTACTATTTTCTTGACGGGTACTCTGGGTATAATCAAATCATGATAGCTCCCAAAGACCAATAAAAGACTACCTTTACTTTTCTCTATGGGATATTTGAATTCAAGAGGATATCATTTGCACTATGCAATGTGCCTGCTAATTTTTAGAGATGTATGATGTCCATATTCTCCGACATGGTGGAAGACACTATTGAAGTATTCATGGATGACTTTTTAGTGGTTGGGGACTCATTCGATTATTGTTTAGACTATTTGCCCAGTGCACTGTAGAGATGTAAAAAGTGCAACTTGGTACTAAACTGGGAAATATACCACTTCATGGTGAAAGAAGGTATCATGCTAGGGAACAAGATATCCAAACATGTTATTGAGGCGAACAAATCAAAGATTGAGGTAATTGAGAATTCATCGCCGCTAGTGTTAGTTAGAGGCATACGGAGTTTTTAGGGTCATGAGCTTTTATTGGAGGTTCATCAAGGACTTCTCTAAAATTTAAAGCCCTCTATGCAAGATTTTAGTGAAAGAGGTGAAATTTTTATTTAATGATGCTTGTCTCAAGGCTTGCAAATTCCTGAAGAAATGATTGATTTCAGCACCTATCATTATGTCTCCTGATTGGTCAGCACCTTTTGAGGTAATGTGTGATGCGAGCAGAATAGCCTTTGGAGCTATTCTTGGCCAAAAAATAGAAAAGATATTGCATCCCATCTACTATGCCAGCAAAGCTTTAAACCCTGCACAGAAAAATTATACAGTTACAGAGCAAGATCTACTTGTTGTGGGTTTTTCTTTTGAATAATTTTGGTCTTACTTGATTGGGACTAAGGTTACAGTGCACACTACCTGTTCATCCTTGAGTTACTTGATGTCGAAGAAAGATGCCAAACCCAGATTGATTCATTGGATTTTTTTACTGCAAGAGTTTGATTTTGAAGTCAAGGACTGAAAAAGAAAAGAAAATCAAGTTGTAGACCACTTATCCATACTTGAGAAGAAGACCACACAGAAACTAGGGGATAATCTTGAGATAGATGATATTTTTCCTGATGAGCAAGTATTGGTCACATCTCAAGATTTATTTCACTGGTTTGCTGATTTTACCAACTATTTGGTAGGTGATCTATCCTAGAAGCTAAGATTTATCCTTACAGCAATGATGAAGATTTATTCATGATGTAAGAAATTTTTTTGGGATGAGCTATATTTTTTTAGGGTTTGTGCTGATGGTGTGATTTGGAGATGCATTCCAGAGGTCGAGATGGTGAGCATTCTAGAAGCTTATTATTCTTTAATAGTTGGGGGTCACCATAGTGGCACACGAACAACCCATAAAATTCTACAGTATAGGTTTTACTAGCCTTCAATTTACAAGGATGCTCATGATTTTGCAAATGCCTGTGACCAATGTCAACGTTAAGGCAATATTTCATGGCACTAGGAACTCCGCATGACACCTATTCTGGAGTTGGAGTTGTTTGATTTATGGGGGATTAATTTCATGGGCCCATTTGTGAGCTCCTATGGCATTAGATATATTCTGGTAGCTGTTAAGTGTCGAATACTTCAAGTTCAAGCTGATGCCATGAATAGCACAATAAAAACTGAAAAAAGTTTATTGCAGAATAATGTAAATTTTAGGAGCCAGATAAATAATATAGGGAAAAATACATATGTTAGCATACCTCAATACTAAATTACAAAAAATAGCAATACTTTTTCTTAATTACCTTGTGTAGCATTTGTAGCATTATTTTAAGTGGGGAACCACAATTACCATTTCTCAAAAGAAGGTTCCATTATTCCCGCTTAAAACTTTCTCTTTCCTTTAATTGCTTTATACTTTACCATTTTTCATGCTTCTTATCAGATTTTCTCTTTCAAAATTTTTCCTTCTTAACGTCTTTTCCACGATCTGATAAGGATATTGTTTCATAATTTCAGGAAACTAATTAATTCAGTTGTTGTATGTTATCAATTTCTCAATATATTTTTTTTTTAAATTTTGTACTGTAAATAATTTCTCCATTTCATCTTTAAGGTTTTGATTTTTGTAGTTGTTAACGGAGAATCAAGGTCATCAAATTTGTTGAATTTTGTTTTTTTTGTTTTTTAGTTAAATTTGATGTTTTATGAGTTGATATAGTTGAAAAAATTAAATTTTGGATGAGAATTGGAACTGGGTTTTGTTTTGTTGCGATAAATGGAGGATAATCGGCGTTGAATGAATATTGTAGATGATTTTGGGTTGATTTATTGTTGTTGTTGGTTGAATTTTTTCGAAGATAGCTAATATTTTGAAGAAAAAAGTGGTTGAAAAAAAGTTTCTTCTCCAAAAGACAAAATAAAAAAAACATGAGAAGAAAAGAAAAGCAAAAGAAATTGAAAAGTCAAGCAATGTTGATGACGATGTAGAGAACTCTTTGTGCTAATGAATCTGAAGAAGATATGGAGGAAGAGGTATTTTTTTGTTTTATATGTATTTTTATTTACTGTTATATATGTAGGGATTTCTGTAAAGCATTATCAATTGGGGTAATATGTATTTTTTCAGTGAGTTAATATGTATTTTATGTTTCTCCTGATATGTATTTAGGAATTGCAATGAGGTGATTTGTTCTGTTAAAAATACATATGCATGTTATATGTAATTTTTGATGTGTTGGTTGTATTTTGTTGATTTGTACAGTTTAAGGTGTAGTTTTAATGTGTTTTGTTGTTTTTTTACAGGTTTACGTGATTTTTTTTTGGTTAAATTTGAGAAACATCATTGGGTTCTCGCAGTTTTATCATTCTTCGAGAGGTGCATATTCTTATATAATTCATATGAATCCTCTGGTCACTATGCAGTTGTTCTGGCTGAGATAGAGGAATTAGCTGAGATTATCCCATTGTGTCCCAAGCTTGTAATTTCTACGAAAAGAAAGGTATTGATCTTCATAACCATCCAATATACAAAGATAAAAACTTATCAGATCTTTTTGATGTGTTATTTGCAGATGAATTGATTCAACAATCAAGTGAAAGCATGTAAGTACTTTAATATACATTTACCAATATCGTTTGTAGAAATTAAATTTTATTATTCAATTTTTTTTGTAGGAATTGTAGTCTGTATATGGTAACATACGCAGAGTGTCTTTCTTATGGTAAAAGAGTTTCTTTGATTGAGTTCAACCCCAACACACTTCGTACATGTTATGCTGCACTATTGTAGGACTATGTATGGCAAGATAAAATAAAAAGCAAATGCTCATAGCGATGTCGAAGCACCCTTGAGGCCTGACAGGCAAAACTGAATAACTAGTGTCACTGAAGTTTTAGAAATATGATGATTGTTGAATTTATTACATTGGATAGTCGACAAACTGCTGTATGAATGTTGTTTTTTTTGTACAAACTTATTTCATGTTTTGAAGTGTTTAAATGTTACTTGTTTTGAAGTGAATGAAAGTAATTCATTTCTGTTGTATAAGTTGAATATGTTTTCAACAATTTTGTACTATGTGTTTTACTCCAGTGTTCAATAATATTGGTTGTAGTGCGATTGACCTCTGAAATACATATGCAGTTTTGAAATTTTCAATAAAAATACATATGCACTTACCTTCATATATATTCTAATTTGTATTCATTTACTTTCAAAATACATATGAGATGAATTCAACTTTAAGTTTGTGAATTGAATGAAAGAAATTCATTTAAGTATTTTATGCAGTTTTATTTTTTTTGCTATGAGATTTAGAGATCAAAAATACATATACAGTGTTCAGATTTTACATTAAATAAATATATATGCAAAATACATCATATATATTTAACTTCAATATATATATATATATATGAAGCATATGTATACATATATTTATACATATATGTATTTTAATGTTTATTCATTCAATTCCAAATTAAATATGAATTGTTTAGATTTTAGAATAAAAATACATATGCAATATACATCATATGTATTTATCCTTTGTTCAATAATTTCAAAATAAATATGAGGTGATTCAAACTAACAAATTTAGAAAAATGCATGAAATTAATTTATTTTAAAATTTTATTAAAATCATATGAATCTGCATTAAAAATACATATGTAATATACATCATATTTATCTTAATTTTTCTTCATTCTAAAGCTAACATTCATATGAGGTTCACCAAAGTTACTAAATTTATACTAAAAATACATATATACAGTGTTCAGATTTTGCATTATATACAAATGCAACATTCATATTAAACAGTGCTTAGATCGCAAATGCTAAATAAATGTTTAGAACCATAAAAATGAGTTCATTATTATAAAAAGTGCAGAAAAAAGTATCAAAAAATAATACAGAAGAAAAAATGTATCATTTACGATATTTCCTATAAGAATGTCTATTGTGACCCTTAGCCCCACATCCAGTGCATGAGTTAATGTTCTTCTTTCCAAACATATCTCGACCGATTTTCCACGATCCTTCTTTGCAGGAGGTCTTCCAGGAGGGCGTTTGTACTTTGGTGGCAGTACAATTGTTGGAGATGTCTCATTCATCTTGGAGCATACCTAATTTGTATTTTGATATGGATCAATAGAATTTCATCACATTCAACAACTGAATTCGATCATTCATTGATCTAGGATTTCAGAAAATAATTGAATAAAATTCAAATCGAAATTTGTTTAAATTATGTTCATAATTGAAATTCTACAAAGCTTCACAATTTGTTCAAAAAATACATTAAAATAAAATTTGTTTAAAGTAAAATACAAACACAATAAAAGTTTCCAACCAAATACAGAAACTACTGAATCGAACAGAAGTAAAACACGTATAACATATATTTTCACATATACAGTTATATTCTGAAATT